>NC_053023.1:593522674-593705825 GCF_003073215.2 Triticum urartu | reverse complement strand
GAGTTTATGAGTTTTGATGTACCGAAGGAGTTCGGAGTCCCGGATGAGATCGGGGACATGACGAGGAGTCTCGAAATGGTCGAGACATAAAGATCGATATATTGGACGACTATATTCGGACTTCGGAAAGGTTCCGAGTGATTCGGGTATTTTTCGGAGTACCGGAGAATTACGGGAATTCGCCGGGAGAAGTATTGGGCCTTATTGGGCCATACGGGAAAGAGAGAGGGCTGCCTAGGGCAGGCCGCGCGCCCCCCAAGGCCTAGTCCGAATTGTACTAGGGGGAGGGGCTGCACCCCTTCCTTGTTTCCTACTCCTACTACATGGAAGGACTCCTAGTTGGACTAGGAAAGGGGGAATCCTACTCCCGGTGGGAGTAGGACTCCCCTAGGGCGCGCCATAGAGAGGGCCGGCCCTCCCCTCCTCCACTCCTTTATATACGGGGGCAGGGGGCACCCCATAGACACACAAGTTGATCTTCATGATCGTTCCTTAGCCGTGTGCGGTGCCCCCCTCCACCATATTCCCCTCGATCATATTGTTGCAGTGCTTAGGCGAAGCCCTGCGACGGTAGAACATCAAGATCGTCACCACGCCGTCGTGCTGACGGAACTCCTCCCCGACGCTTTGCTGGATCGGAGCCCGGGGATCGTCATCGAGCTGAACGTGTGCCAAGAACTCGGAGGTGCCGGAGTAACGGTGCTTGGATCGGTCGGATCGGGAAGACGTACGACTACTTCCTCTACGTTGTGTCAACGCTTCTGCTTCGGTCTACGAGGGTACGTAGACAACACTCTCCCCTCTCGTTGCTATGCATCACCATGATCTTGCGTGTGCGTAGGAAATTTTTTGAAATTACTACGTTCCCCAACAGTGGCATCCGAGCCTAGGTTTTTATGGTTTGATGTTATATGCACGAGTAGAACACAAGTGAGTTGTGGGCGATATAAGTCATACTGCTTACCAGCATGTCATACTTTGGTTCGGCGGTATTGTTGGACGAAGCGGCCCGGACCGACATTACGCGTACGGTTACGCGAGACCGGTTCTCCCGACGTGCTTTGCACATAGGTGGCTTGCGGGTGACAGTTTCTCCAACTTTAGTTGAACCGAGTATGGCTACGCCCGGTCCTTGCGAAGGTTAAAACAGCACCAACTTGACAAACTATCATTGTGGTTTTGATGCGTAGGTAAGATTGGTTCTTGCTTAAGCCCGTAGCAGCCACGTAAAACATGCAACAACAAAGTAGAGGACGTCTAACTTGTTTTTGCAGGGCATGTTGTGATGTGATATGGTCAAGACGTGATGAGATATAAGTTGTTGTATGAGATGATCATGTTTTGTTGAAGTTATCAGCAACTGGCAAAATCCTTATGGTTGTCTCTCTATTGCATAAGATGCAAGCGCCAAATAATTACTTTACTTTATCGCTATGCGATAGCAATAGTTGCAAGAGCAATTGTCGGTGAGACAACCATGTGACGACACATTGATATAGATCAAGATGATGGAGATCATGGTGTCATGCCGGTGACGATAGAGATCATGACAGTACTTTGGAGATAGAGATCACAAGCACAAGATGACGATGGCCATATCATATCACTTATATTGATTGCATGTGATGTTTATCTTTTATGCATGTTATCTTGCTTTGATTGACGGTAGCATTTTAAGATGATCTCTCACTAATTATCAAGAAGTGTTCTCCCTGAGTATGCACCATTGCGAAAGTTCTTCGTGCTGAGACACCACGTGATGATCGGGTGTGATAGGCTCTACGTTCAAATACAACGGGTGCAAAACAGTTGCACACGCGGAATACTCAGGTTATACTTGACGAGCCAAGCATATACAGATATGGCCTCGGAACACGGAGACCGAAAGGTCGAGCGTGAATCATATAGTAGATATGATCAACATAGTGATGTTCACCATTGAAACTAGTCCATCTCACGTGATGATCGGACATGGTTTAGTTGATTTGGATCACGTGATCACTTAGAGGATTAGAGGGATGTCTGTCTAAGTGGGAGTTCTTAATTAATATGATTAATTGAACTTAAATTGATCATGAACTTAGTCCTGGTAGTATTTTGCAAATCATGTTGTAGATCAATAGCTCGCGTTGTTGCTTCCCTGTGTTTATTTTGATATGTTCCTAGAGAAAATTGTGTTGAAAGATGTTAGTAGCAAAGATGCGGATTGGATCCGTGATCTAAGGTTTATCCTCATTGCTGCACAGAAGAATTATGTCCTTGATGCACCGCTAGGTGACAGACCTATTGCAGGAACAGATGCAGACGTTATGAACGTTTGGCTAGCTCAATATGATGACTACTTGATAGTTTAGTGCACCATGCTTAACGGCTTAGAATCGGGACTTCAAAGACGTTTTGAACGTCATGGACCATATGAGATGTTCCAGGAGTTGAAGTTAATATTTCAAGCAAATACCCGAGTTGAGAGATATGAAGTCTCCAACAAGTTCTATAGCTAAAAGATGGAGGAGAATCGCTCAACTAGTGAGCATGTGCTCAGATTGTCTGGGTACTACAATCGCTTGAATCAAGTGGGAGTTAATCTTCTAGATAAGATAGTGATTGACAGAATTCTCTAGTCACCATCACCAAGTTAGTAGAACTTCGTGATGAACTATAGTATGCAAGGGATGACGAAAACGAATCCCGAGCTTTTCATAATGATGAAATCGATGAAGGTAGAAATCAAGAAAGAGCATCAAGTGTTGATGGTTGACAAGATCACTAGTTTCAAGAAAAGGGCAAAGGGAAGAAGGGGAACTTCAAGAAGAACGGCAAGCAAGTTGCTGCTCAAGTGAGGAAGCCCAAGTCTGGTCCTAAGCCTGAGACTAAGTGCTTCTACTGCAAAGGGACTGGTCACTGGAAGCGGAACTGCCCCAAGTATTTGGCGGATAAGAAGGATGGCAAAGTGAACAAAAGTATATTTGATATACATGTTATTGATGTGTACTTTACTAGTGTTTATAGCAACCCCTCAGTATTTGATACTAGATCAGTTGCTAAGAGTAGTAACTCGAAACAGGAGTTGCAGAATAATTAGAGACTAGTTAAGGGTGAAGTGACGATGTGTGTTGGAAGTAGTTCCAGGATTGATATGATCATCATCGCACACTCCCCTATACTTTCGGGATTAGTGTTGAACCTAAATAAGTGTTATTTGGTTTTTGCGTTGAGCATGAATATGATTTGATCATGTTTATTGCAATACGGTTATTCATTAAAGTCAGAGAATAATTGTTGTTCTGTTTACATGAATAAAACCTTCGATGGTCATACACCCAATGAAACAAGTTCATTGGATCTCGATCGTAGTGATACACATATTCATAATATTGAAACCAAAATATGCAAAGTTAATAATGATAGTGCAACTTATTTGTGGCACTGCCGTTTAGGTCATATTGATGTAAAGCGCATGAAGAAACTCCATGCTGATGGGATTTTGAAATCACTTGATTATGAATCACTTGGTGCTTGCGAACCATGCCTTATGGGCAAGATGACTAAAGACTCCGTTCTCCGGAACAATGGAGCGAGCAACTGACTTATTGGAAATAATACATACTGATGTATGCGATCCGATGAGTGTTGAAGCTCGCGGCGGGTATCGTTATTTTCTGACCTTCACATATGATTTGAGCAGATATGGGTATATCTGCTTGATGAAACATAAGTCTGAAACATTTGAAAAGTTCAAAGAATTTCAGAGTGAAGTGGAAAATCATCGTGACAAGAAAATAAAAGTTTCTACGATATGATCGCAGAGGTAAAATATTTGAGTTACGAGTTTGGTCTTCAATTAAAAGAATGTGAAATAGTTTCACTACTCACGCCACCTGGAACACCATAGTGTAATGGTGTGTCTGAACGTCATAACCGTACTTTATTAGATATAGTGCGATCTATGATGTCTCTTACCGATCTACCACTATCGTTTTGGGGTTATGCATTAGAGACAGCTGCATTCACGTTAAATAGGGAACCATCTAAGTCCGTTGAGACGGCACAATCTGAATTGTGGTTTGGCAAGAAACCAAAGTTGTCATTTCTTAAAGTTTGGGGTTGTGATGCTTATATGAAAAAGTTTCATCCTAATAAGCTCAAACCCAAATCGGAGAAATATGTCTTCATAGGATACCCAAAGGAGACTGTTGGGTACACCTTCTATCACAAATCCGAAGGCAAGACTTTTGTTGCTAAATTCGGAGTTTTTCTAGAGAAGGAGTTTCTCTCGAAAGAAGTGAGTGGGAGGAAAGTAGAACTTGATGAGGTAACTGTACCTGCTCCCTTATTGGAAAGTAGTTCATCACAGAAATCTGTTCCTGTGACTACTACACCAATTAGTGAGGAAGCTAATGATGATGATCATGTAACTTCAGATCAAGTTACTACCAAATCTCGTAGGTAAACCAGAGTGAGATCCGCACCAGAGTGGTACGGTAATCCTGTTCTGGAAGTCATGTTACTAGACCATGACGAACTTGCGAACTATGAGGAAGCGATGATGAGCCCAGATTCCGCGAAATGGTTTGAGGCCATGAAATCTGAGATATGATCCATGTATGAGAACAAAGTATGGACTTTGGTTGACTTGCCCGATGATCGACAAGCCATAGAAAATAAATGGATCTTCAAGAGGAAGACGGACGCTGATAGTAGTGTTACTATCTACAAAGCTAGAATTGTCGCAAAAGGTTTTCGACAAGTTCAAGGTGTTGACTACGATGAGATTTTCTCACTCGTATCTATGCTTAAGTCTGTCCGAATCATGTTAGCAATTGCCGCATTTTATGAAATCTGGCAAATGGATAAACAAAACTGCATTCCTTAATGGATTTACTAAAGAAGAGTTGTATACGATGCAACTAGAAGGTTTTGTCGATCCTAAAGGTGTTAACTAAATATGCAAGCTCCAGCGATCCATCTATGGACTGGTGCAAGAATCTCGGAGTTGGAATATACGCTTTGATAAGTTGATCAAATCATATAGTTTTATACAGACTTGCGGTGAAGCCTGTATTTACAAGAAAGTGAGTGGGAGCACTACAACATTTCTGATAAGTATATGTGAATGACATATTGTTGATCGGAAATAATGTAGAATTATTCTGCAAAGCATAAAGGAGTGTTTGAAAGGAGTTTTTCAAAGAAAGACCTTGGTGAAGCTGCTTACATATTGAGTATCAAGATCTATAGAGATAGATCAAGACACTTGATAAGTTTTTTCAATGAGTACATACCTTGACAAGATTTTGAAGTAGTTCAAAATGGAACAGTCAAAGAAAAGGTTTCTTGCCTGTGTTACAAGGTGTGAAGTTGAGTAAGACTCAAAGCCCGACCACGGCAGAAGATAGAAAGAGAATGAAAGTCATTCCCTATGCCTCAGTCATAGGTTCTATAAAGTATGCCATGCTGTATACCAGATCTATTGTATGCCCTACCACTGAGTTTGGCAAGGGAGTACGAAAGTGATCTAGGAGTAGATCACTGGACAGCGGTCAAAATTATCCTTAGTGGAATAAGGATATGTTTCTCGATTATGGAAGTGAAAAAAGGTTCGTCGTAAAGGGTTACGCCGATGCAAGTTTTGACACTAATCTAGATGACTCTAAGTCTCGGTCTAGATACATATTGAAAGTGGGAGCAATTAGCTAGAGTAGCTCCATGCAGAGCATTGTTGACATAGAAATTTGCAAAATACATGCGGATCTGAATGTGGCAGACCCGTTGACTAAGATTCTCTCACAAGCAAAACATGATCACACCTTAGTACTCCTTGGGTGTTAATCACATAGCGATGTAAACTAGATTACTGAATCTAGTAAACCCTTTGGGTGTTGGTCACATGGCGATGTGAACTATGGGTGTTAATCACATGATGATGATGCGAACTATCGATGTTAATCACATGGTGATGTGATCTAGATTATTGACTCTAGTGCAAGTGGGAGACTAAAGGAAATATGCCCTAGAGGCAATAATAAAGTTATTATTTATTTCCTTATTTCATGATAAATGTTTATTATTCATGCTACATGTGTGAATACATAGACAAACAGAGTGTCACTAGTATGCCTCTACTTGACTAGCTCGTTAATCAAAGATGGTTATGTTTCCTAACCATGGACAAAGAGTTGTTATTTGATTAACGGGATCACATCATTAGGTGAATGATCTGATTGACATGACCCATTACATTAGCTTAGCACCCGATCGTTTAGTATGTTGCTATTGCTTTCTTCATGACTTATACATGTTCCTATGACTATGAGATTATGCAACTCCCGTTTGCCGGAGGAACACTTTGTGTGCTACCAAACGTCACAACGTAACTGGGTGATTATAAAGGTGCTCTACAGGTGTCTCCAAAGGTACATGTTGGGTTGGCGTATTTCGAGATTAGGATTTGTCACTCCGATTGTCGGAGAGGTATCTCTGGGCCCTCTCGGTAATGCACATCACTTAAGCTTGCAAGCATTGCAACTAATGAGTTAGTTGCGAGATGATGTATTACAGAACGAGTAAAGAGACTTGCCGGTAATGAGATTGAACTAGGTATTGGATACCGACGATCGAATCTCGGGCAAGTAACATACCGATGACAAAGGGAACAACGTATGTTGTTATGCGGTCTGACCGATAAAGATCTTCGTAGAATATGTAGGAGCCGATCAGGGAACAACGTATGTTGTTATGCGGTCTGACCGATAAAGATCTTCGTAGAATATGTGGGAGCCAATATGAGCATCCAGGTTCCGCTATTGGTTATTGACCGGAGACGTGTCTCGGTCATGTCTACATTGTTCTCGAACCCGTAGGGTCCGCACGCTTAAGGTTTCGATGACAGTTATATTATGAGTTTATGAGTTTTGATGTACCAGAAGTTAGTTCGGAGTCCCGGATGTGATCACGGACATGCGAGGAGTCTCGAAATGGTCGAGACATAAAGATTGATATATTGGACGGCTATATTCGGACACCGGAAGTGTTCCGGGTGATTTCGGAGAAAACCGGAGAGCCGGAGGGTTACCGGAACCCCCCCGGGAGAAGTAATGGGCCATATGGGCCTTAGTGGAGAGAGAGAGGGGCAGCCAAAGGTGGGCCGCGCGCTCCTCCCCCCTGGTCCGAATTGGACTAGGAGAGGGGGCGGCGCCCCCCTTTCTCTCCCTCCCCACTTCTTTCCCCCTCCTAGTAGGAGTCCTACTCCTACTAGGAGGACTCCTCCTTGGCGCGCCATAGAGGGCCGGCCGGCCTCCTCCCCTTGATCCTTTATATACGGGGGCAGGGGGCACCCCCATTGGACACACAAGTTGATCCACGTGATCATATTCTTAGCCGTGTGCGGTGCCCCCTCACCATAGTCCTCAATAATATTGTAGGTGCTTAGGCGAAGCCCTGCGACGGTAGTACATATAGATATATAACCTTGGTAAGAAACCACGCTATGATACCCACTTAGGTGCAGTACATAATAATTCGTATGCCAGTCTTTACGTCACACTGCGTACAGCATACGTCACATAGACTAGTAAACCCACAAACAACCGTCGTGCTGAAAGAGAGATAATATATATAATGCTGGATCGGAGTTCCGGGATAGACATCACAGGGACCTGAACGTGTGCTTAAAAAGAGAGGTGAGATATAGGTGCTTGATCGGCATAGAGAGGCCGTGGAGACGTACGCTACATCAACAAAGTTAAATACAGATCCATAGTACATTCGAGATCACTAGGTCACGTAGAACATACATACTACACCAACAGTTTGCTATGCATACATAATACAGAGTACAGATGACGACATATCTTTACTTGAAATTACTACGGACCACATTCTTTCTTATATATATATAATTATATAGAGAGAGTTTTTATATTTTCAACATTATTACATAAGAAAAACCTATATTCACTCACAACATCACACACTGTCACCATTACTTCGCGACTTAACTTAAACACGATTGTATTACAGAAGTAGACACACACAGATATGTTTTTGAGAGACCATCTTCATCCTACGCCTCCCACGGATTGATAAACTTAGGTCATCCACTTGAGGTAAATTTGCTACTGTACTACAAACCTCTGCACTTGGAGGCCCAACAACGTCTACAAGAAGAAGGTTGTGTAGTAGACATCAAGCTCTTTTCTGGCGCCGTTGCCGGGAGGCTAGGTAAGCGGCACTCACACCCCGTCAACTAAGCTCTTTTCTGGCGCCGTTGCCGGGGAGGTGATGCTTGAAGGTATATCTTAGATCTTGCAATCAAATCTTTTTGTTTCTTGTTTTAGCACTAGTTTAGTTTATAAAAGAAAACTACAAAAAAAATGGAATTGAGTTTACCTCATACGCTTCATCTTTTTAATATCTTTCGTGAGTATGATGGAAAGGAAAATTGTGCCAAAGTGTTAGAAGAAGAATGCATTAGAATGTTTGGCACTAAATCTTTGAATGATGAGCATGATTGCAATGTTGTTAGTATGAATTCCTTGAATATCCATGATGCTAATGATATGCAAAGCCACAAGCTTGGGGAAGCTATGTTTGATGAAGATATTTTTTTGTCCCCCAAGCTTTGATGAGCAAATTTATTATGATGAAAGCATGCCTCCTATTTATGATGATTATTGTGATGACACGTATGCTATAAAGAATAAAGATATCCATGAAACTTGTCATCATGATTTTAACACTAGTAGAAAAAGGGTCAAACGTGAAGCACATTAGTGCCGGTTTGAATTAGAGCCGGCACTAATGTGTACATTAGTGCCGGTTCGTGGCGGCGATCAATAGTACCGGTTCGTGGCGAACCTTTAGTACCGGTTCATGCCACGAACCGGTACTAAAGAGGCTGCATCAGCCTGCGGTCAGGCTATGGCCCCACCATCACCATTTAGTGCCGGTTCTTACCACGAACCGGTACTAATGAGTTTATGGCAAGCTGTTTTTAGTCCCACCTCGCCAAGAGAGAGGCAGTATGAGCGGTTTATAAGCCGTGAGTGCACAGACAATGATGAAGAGTTGCAATGCTCACCTACATGTTGATTAGCTTCAAGCCTTGCGGAATAGCATAGATTGCACTGAGCTATGTGCAGTGCAGTCTACACTATTCCGAATGGCTTGAAGCAAATTAACCAGCATTGCACCTTTTTTTATTTTTAATCATTTCTCCTCGGTCGAAATGACATGTGCCGAATAATTCATAAACCATGGTCGGCAAAACACGCTCTCCTCGCCCGAAATAGCTCGCGCCCACTATTTCAAAACACGCTCTCCTCGCCTGAAATCGCTCGCGCCCACTATATTTCAAAACACGCCCTCCTCGCCCGAAATCGCTCCCGCCCACTATTTGGGGAGAAGCAAAGTTACTCTACTATCCCCGACCCTCAGTACACAGACCCAAGCCGAGAAGCCTAAAGGCAGGGGTAGAACTGTAACTCCCCTCACATTTCAGACAAATGCGTCCGTAAAACATGGTTCCACTCCCCTCCCAATCCCCATTCATACCTCGTGGGCGCCAAATCACCTTCTCCCGGAAGCTCCCTTCTCCCGAGCCGCGAAACCTCAGCCCCTCCTCCATGGCGCCCCCACCAATTTCACACAGCCGCCCTCCTCCCTAATGCCGGAGACGCTGTCCATTTGCCGTCATGCACTGGGCGTGTGCCTCTTACTCCGTGCTGCTGAGGCCCACCCTCGTGGAAAGGGTGTGGGCCCCCTGGTCTTCATCTTTGGTGAGGATTTTTCATTATTTATTATAAGGTATTCCGTGGAGTTTCAGGACTTTTGGAGTTGTGCAGAATAGGTCTCTAATATTTGCTCCTTTTCCAGCCCAGAATTCCAGCTGCCGCATTCTCCCTCCTTATGTAAACCTTGTAAAATAAGAGAGAATAGCCATAAGTATTGTGACATAATGTGAAATAACAGCCCATAATGCAATAAATAGATATAAAAGCATGATGCAAAATGGACGTATCAACTCCCCCAAGCTTAGACCTCGCTTGTCCTCAAGCGAAAGCCGATAACAATAAATATGTCCCCATGTTTAGAGGTAGAGGCGTCGATAAAAATAAAATACGGACATGAAGGCATCATGATTATTCTCATAACAGCAACATATATAGATATTGTCATATGATTACTTATGTTCAAGTGATGATCTATTCACAATGCAAAAGTATGAATCAGAAACCTTATTGAGAACCAACAAACTATAACCTCAGTCATTGAAGCAATTGCAATTTATCATAACATCAGAAAGAGTCTATGTCAGAGCTAAAAAGCAAGTCCACATACTCAACTATCATCTAGTCCTTCATAGTTGCTAACACTCACGCAATACTTGTGGTTACGGAGTTTTAATCGGACACAGAGAAAGATAGGGGCTTATAGTTTCGCCCCACAACCTTTTACCTCGAGGGTAATGTCAACAATAATAACTCATGCCCCCTACATCCAATTAGATATATCAGGTTCTTTCCAACATGCTGGGCTTGCCAAAGGATAAAATGAAAAAGGGAGAGGTGAAGATCACCATGACACTTGCATAAGGTAGAAGATAATAATAAAAGATAGGCCCTTCGCAGAGGGAAGCAGAGGTTGCCATGCGCTTTTATGGTTGGATGCACAAAATCTTAATGCGAAAGAACGTCACTTTATATTGCCCCTTGTGATATGAACCTTTATTATGCAGTCCGTCGCTTTTATTACTTCCACATCACAAGATCGTATAAAGCTTATTTCTCCCACACTAATCATACATATTTAGAGCAATTTTTATTGCTTTGCACCGATGACAACTTACTTGAAGGATCTTACTCAATCCATAGGTAGATATGGTGGACTCTCATGGCAAAACTGGTTTAAGGGTGTTTGGAAGCACAAGTAGTATCTCTACTTGGTGCTGAGAATTTGGCTAGCATGAGGGGGAAAGGAAAGCTCAACATGTTGGATGATCCATGACAACATACTTTATCTCAGATATAAGAAAACATAACCCATTACGTTGTCTTCCTTGTCCAACATCAACTCTTTAGCATGTCATATTTTGATGAGTGCTCCCAATCATAAAAGATGTCAATAATAGTATATTTATATGTGAAACCTCTCTTTCCTTATTACTTCCTATTAATTGCAACGATGACCAAAGCTATGTCTGCCAACTCCCAACAACTTTTAATCATCACACTCTTTCTATGTGAAGTCATTACTATCAATAAGATCAATATGAACTTTTGTTTCTTCTTATTCTTTTTCTCTTTTCTTTTATTCACCCAAGATCATAGCAAGAAAATCAAGCCCTTGACTCAACACTAATCTTTATTATATAGCTCACGGACTCGATTACATAGAGAGATCATAAAGCAAAACTCAAAAACTAGATCATGCCATAAACTTTATTCTACTAGATCAAAATACTACTAATAGGATCGAACTAAGGAAAACGGTAAAGATAGGAGTTGTGATTGTGATACGATACCGGGGCACCTCCCCCAAGCTTGGCGGTTGCCAAGGGGAGTGCCCATACCCATGTGATTATGTCTCCTTCTTTGTTGTTGGTGAAATATTCTTGGCGATGATTCCTCTCAGGATACGATTCTCCTCCTCGAGCTTGTTGACTTGCTGCTTGAGGTCCATTGTTTCCTTACGAAGCTTTCCTGTGACGGCTAAAGCTCCTTGCACCCAAGGGTGTTTCATAGCTCGTGGAGAACAAGTGACACTCCTCTTCATATTTTCATAAGAAAGAAATCTAACATTGGAAGGGATAACCGAGTTTGGAATAGCTGAGCTCTGTAGTTCCCCCATCGTGAACCCAGCTCGGAAGTGAGTAGGTGATACAAATCTTTGCATGCTTGTGAGTGGAAGCAGAGAGAGGTGACTATTTAGCTTTTGGAGCTCACTCCTCGGCTAGCTAAATTATGGGACAGTTAATAACGCCACGGAGGATTCAACTATTAGTTAAGATTATACCTATACTGAGACCATTCTCTATGACCGTGTGGGCGTGAACGTCATAAGAATCAAGTAGGTGCAGGGCTCGTATGTAGTTAGTTGAATGGTCTCGCGATTCAAGGGAATTGCACCGACGGTTGGACCAGTGGGGTTTTAGATGATTTATTTTTATATCTGAATACAAGTAATGTTGTCATGGATATCCAACATTTGAGCTTTCCCTTTACCCCCGGTTCGTCCCCGTGCTGGCAACATCTTGTCAGAACGAGCCTCTCTAAGCGTCTTTAAGAGATAATCTCATGATGTCTGTGCTGCTAAAAACAGCTCAGAAAAACAAGAACAGAGGAATTTGCGTGATACGGGAGTCAAAACCTTCGGGAGAATATATAATGAATTTTTACCGACCAAAATACGTATCGTGCAAGAAAACGGAGTCCGGAAGGCACACGAGGTGCTCACGAGGTAGGGGCGTGCTCCACCCTCGTGGGGCCCTCGTGTCCTTCCCGGACTGCTACTTAATTTTCTATTTTTCTAAATATTCCAAAACGGAGAAATATTGCCTTAAAAATTGTTTTGGAGTCGGTTTACTTACGTACCACATACCTATTCCTTTTCGGAGTCTGAAACGTTCTGGAAAGTGTCCCTTATGTATTCCTCCAGGGTTACGGTTTCAATAATATTGGTTTCAACATTTATGGGATTACCTGAGATATAATGTTTGATTCTTTGACCGTTTACCACCTTCGGATTTGTGCCTTCGAAGTTGTTGATTTTTATGGCACCGGAACGATAGACCTCCTCGATAACATAGGGGCCTTCCCATTTAGAGAGAAGTTTTCCTACAAAAAATCTTAAACGAGAGTTGTATAGCAATACATAATCACCTACATTAAACTCACGCTTTTGTATCCTTTTGTCATGCCATCTTTTAACTTTTCTTTAAACAACTTGGCATTTTCATAAGCTTGGGTTCTCCATTCATCAAGTGAGCTAATATCAAATAACCTCTTTTCACCGGCAAGTTTGAAATCATAGTTGAGCTCTTTAATAGCCCAATATGCCTTATGTTCTAGTTCGAGAGGTAAGTGACATGCTTTTCCATATAACCATTTTATACGGAGACATACCCATAGGATTTTTATATGCAGTTCTATAGGCCCATAATGCATCATCAAGTTTCTTGGACCAATTCTTTCTAGACCTATTGATAGTCTTTTGCAAAATTAATTTGAGTTCTCTATTACTCAATTCTACTTGACCGCTAGACTGTGGGTGATACGGAGATGCAATTCTATGATTGATGTCATATTTAGCAAGCATTTTACGGAAAGCACAATGAATAAAATGTGAACCACCATCAGTCATTAAATATCTAGGGACTCCAAACCTAGGAAAAATAACTTCTTTAAGCATTTTAATAGAAGTGTTAATATCAGCACTACTAGTTGGAATAGCTTCTACCCACTTAGTAACGTAATCAACAGCAACTAAAATATGTGTATATCCATTAGAGGCAGGAAAAGGTCCCATATAATCAAAGCCCCAAACATCAAACGGTTCAATAACAAGTGAATAATTCATAGGCATTTCTTGACATCTACTAATATTACCAATTCTTTGACATTCATCACAAGATAGGACAAACTTATGGGCATCCTTGAAGAGAGTAGGCCAATAAAAACTGGATTGCAATACCTTATGTGCAGTTCTATCTCCCGCGTGGTGTCCTCCATAAGTTTCGAAGTGGCACTTGCGTAGGATCTGTTCCTATTCATGCTTAGGTCCACAACATCTAATAACACCATCTACTCCTTCTTTATAAAGATGTGGGTCATCCCAAAAGTAATGTCTCAAATCATAGAAGAACTTTTTCTTTTGTTGGTATGTGAAGCTAGGTGGTATGAATTTAGCAACAATATAATTAGCATAATTAGCATACCAAGGAGTACTACGAGAAGTACTTATGACATTTAATTGTTCATCGGAAAGCTATCATCAATAGGTAGTGGGTCATCAAGAACGTTTCTCTAACCTAGATAAGTTGTCTGCAACGGGGTTCTCACCTCCTTTTTATCAACAATATGCAAATCAAATTCTTGTAGCAAGGAGAACCCATCTAATAAGTCTAGGTTTAGCATCTTTCTTCTCCATAAGATATTTAATAGCAGCATGATCAGTGTGGAATAGTTACTTTAGAATCAACAATAATAAGGTCTGAACTTATCACAAGCAAATACAACTGCTAAAAGTTCTTTTTCAGTAGTAGCATAATTTCTTTGAGCATTGTCTAGAGTTTACTAGCATAATGGATAACATTTAATTTCTTATCAACTCTTTGCCCTAGAACAGCACCTACAGCATAATCGCTAGCATCACACATAATTTCAAAGGGTAAATTCCAATCAGGTGGCTGAACAATAGGTGCAGAGACTAATGCTTTCTTAAGTATTTCAAATGCTTCTACACAATCATCATCAAAGACAAATGGTATATCTTTTTGTAATAAATTAGTCAGAGGCCGAGAAATTTTTGAGAAGTCTTAATGAACCTCCTATAAAATCTGGCGTGACCAAGGAAACTTCTTATACCTTTGATGTCCTTGGGACATGGCATCTTTTCAATAGCATCAACCTTGGCTTTATCAACTTCAATACCTCTTTCAGAAACTTTATGCCCCAAGACAATACCTTCATTAACCATAAAGTGGCACTTTTCCCAATTCAAGACAAGATTAGTTTCTTCACATCTCTGCAAAACTCGATCAAGATTGCTCAAGCAATCATCAAAAGAAGATCCATAGACGGAAAAGTCGTCCATGAAAACCTCACAAATCTTTTCACAAAAGTCAGAGAATATAGCCATCATGCATCTTTGAAAGGTAGCAGGTGCATTACATAAACCAAAAGGCATACGTCTATAAGCAAAAGTACCAAAAGGGCATGTAAAAGTAGTCTTTGATTGATTTTTAGCCGACACAGGTATTTGAGAGAAACCAGAATAACCATCTAGAAAGCAAATGTGTATGTTTGCATAATCTTTCTAGCATTTGATCAATAAAAGGTAAGGGGTAATGATCTTTCTTAGTAGCCTTATTTAATTTGCGGAAATCAATTACCATCCTATAACCTGTAATAATTCTTTGTGGAATCAATTCATCTTTATCATTAGGAACAACAGTAATACCTCCCTTCTTAGGGAACACAGGAAACAGCTATGACCATGATTACGCCAAGCTATTTAGGTGAGACTATAGAATACTCAAGCTTTAGTATTTCTTTTCTTACCACTTCTTTCATTTTAGGATTCAGACGTCGTTGAGGATCACGAACTGGTTTGGCATTTGCTTCCAAATTTATTTTATGTTGACATAGAGTGGGACTAATGCCCTTAAGATCATCAAGAGTATATCCAATAGCAGCACGGTGCTTCTTCAGAGTTTTCAATAATCTTTCTTCTTCATGCTCTGAAAGGTTAACACTAATAATAACAGGATATATCTTCTTTTCATCAAGATAAGCATATTTAAGATTATCAGGCAACGGTTTAAGCTCAAACACGGGATCACCCTTAGGTGGAGGGGGATCCCCTAGGATTTCAACAGGCAAATTGTGTTTCAGAATAGGTTCCTATTTAAAGAATACTTCATCTATTTCCCTTCTTTCATTCATAAACATATCATTCTCATGGTCTAGCAAATATTGTTCTAAAGGATCACTAGGAGGTACGACAACAGAAGAAAGACCAATAATTTCATCCTTACTAGGCAATTCTTCTTCACGGTGTTGTTTACTAAATTTAGAGAAATTAAACTCATGAGTCATATCATCTAAGCCGACAGTAACAACATCCCTTGTGCAATCTATGGTAGCATTAACAGTATTTAAGAAGGGTCTACCAAATATAATGGGACAAAAGCTATCTTGTGGGGAACCAAGAACAAGAAAATCAGCAGGATATTTAGTTTTCCCACACAAGACTTCAACATCTCTAACAATTCCCATTGGTGAAATAGTATCTCTATTAGCAAGTTTAATAGTAACATCAATTTCTTCTAACTCAACAGGTGCAATGTCATGCATAATTTCTTTGTATAAGTCAATAGGTATTGCACAAGCACTAGCACCCATATCACATAAGCCATGATAACAATGTTCTCCTATTTTAACAGAAATAACAGGCACGCCTACCACAGGTCTATTTTTATCTTTAGCACAAGGTTTAGCAATTCTAGCAGTTTCACCGCGGAACTGAATAACATGCCCATCAATATTATCAGACAAGAGATCTTTAACAATAGCAATATTAGGTTCTACTTTAACTTGCTCAGGAGGTGTATATGTTTTAATATTGCTTTTACGAACCACAGTTGAAGCTTTAGCATGATCCTTTATCCTAACAGGGAATGGTGGTTTCTCAACATAACAAGTAGGAACAATAGGATCATTATAAGTGACAGTCTTTTCTTCAACTTTAATAGGTGCACCTACTTTTACTTCTATGGGAGGATGATATTTAAACCACTTCTCCTTAGGGAGATCAACATAAGTAGCAAAAGATTCACAGAAAGAAGCTACTATCTCAGAATCAAGTCCATATTTAGTGCTAAACTTACGGAAAATATCGGTATCCATATATTTAACACAATCAAACTTAGGTGTCATACCTGACTCCTTACCTTTGTTGAGATCCCAATCTTCAGAGTTGCCTTTAATTCTATCCAATAAATCCCATCTAAATCCAATAGCCTTCATCATAAAAGAGCCAGCACAAGAAGTATCGAGCATGGTGCGATTATTTTTAGAAAGTCGAGCATAATTTTTTTGAAGAATTGTTTCTCTTGGGAGCTCATGATTGGGGCATGAATATAACATTGATTTAAGCCTCCCCCAAGCTTGAGCGATGATTTCTCCTTCGCGAGGCCAAAAATTATATATATAATTGCGGTCACGATGAACAAGATGCATAGGGTAATACTTTTGATGAAATTCCAATTTCAATCTTCTATAGTTCCATGATCTCGTATCATCGCATAGCCTATACCATGTCAATGCGTCTCCCTTCAAAGATAAAGGGAAGACCTTCTTCTTAGCAACATCGTCAGGTATACCTGCAATCTTAAATAATCCACAAACTTCATCCACATATATTAGGTGTTCATCAGGATGCTTTGTTCCATCTCCTGTAAAAGGATTAGCTAGCAGTTTTTCTATCATACCCGAAGGGTAATCATAAGGAATTTCATTTTCAATAGGTTCAGTAGGTTGAGGAGCAACTCTTTGCTCTACTGGTCGGGGTGAAGATACCCCGAACAAGCCCCTGAGAGGATTACTTTCCATAGTAACAAGTGATAGTAAATTTATCCTTACCAAATTCCACCTACCAAAGGCGCTTCACTCCCCGGCAACGGCGCCAGAAAAGGGTCTTGATGACCCACAAGTATAGGGGATCTATGGTAGTCCTTTCGATAAGTAAGAGTGTCGAACCCAACGAGGAGCAGAAGGAAATGATAAGCGGTTTTCAGCAAGGTATTCTCTGCAAGTACTGAAATAAGTGGTAACAGATAGTTTTGTGATAAGATAATTTGTAACGACCAACAAGTAACAAAAGTAAATAAAGTGCAGCAAGGTGGCCCAATCCTTTTTGTAGCAAAGGACAAGCCTGGACAAAATCTTATATAAGGAAAAGCGCTCCTGAGGACACATGGGAATATCGTCAAGCTAGTTTTCATCATGTTCATATGATTCCGTTCGGTACTTTGATAATTTGACATGTGGATGGACCGGTGCTTGGGTTCTGTTCTTACTTGAACAAGCATCCCACTTATGATTAACCTCTATTGCAAGCATCCGCAACTACAACAAAAGTATTAAGGTAAACCTAACCATAGCATGAAACATATGGATCCAAATCAGCCCCTTAGGAAGCAACACATAAACTAGGGTTTAAGCTTCTGTGTCACTCTACAACCATCATCTACTTATTACTTCCCAATGCCTTCCTCTAGGCCCAAATAATGGTGAAGTGTTATGTAGTCGACGTTCACATAACACCACTAGAGGCTAGACAACATACATCTTATCAAAATATCAAACGAATACCAAATTCACATGACTACTAATAGCAAGACTTCTCCCATGTCCTCAGGAACAAACGTAACTACTCACAAAGGCATATTCATGTTCATAATCAGAGGGGTAATAATATGCATAAAGGATCTGAACATATGATCTTCCACCAATTAAACCAACTAGCATCAACTACAAGGAGTAATTAACACTACTAGCAACCTATTAGCACCAATCCCGGACTTGGAGACAAGAATTGGATACAAGAGATGAACTAGGGTTTTGAGATGAGATGGTGCTGATGAAGATGTTGATGGAGATTGCCCTCTTCCAATGAGAGGAATGTTGGTGATGACGATGGCGATGATTTCCCCCTCCGGGAAGGATGTTTCCCCGGCAGAACAACTCTGCCGGAGCCCTAGATTGGTTCCGCCAAGGTTCCTCCTCGTGGCGGCAGAATTTCATCCCAAAAGGTTGCTTCTCATTTTTTTTCTCGATGAAAGACTTCTTATAGCAGAAGATGGTCATCGGAGAGCCACCAGGGGGCCCACGAGGTAGGGGGCGTGCCCTAGGGGGGCGCCCCCCCCCCCACCCTCGTGGATAGGGTGTGGGCCCTTGGTCTTCATCTTTGGCGAGGATTTTTCATTATTTATTATAAGGTATTCCGTGGAGTTTCAGGACTTTTGGAGTTGTGCAGAATAGGTTTCTAATATTTGCTCCTTTTCCAGCCCAGAATTCCAGCTGTTGGCATTCTCCCTGCTTATGTAAACCTTGTAAAATAAGAGATAATAGCCATAAGTATTGTGACATAATGTGAAATAACAGCCCATAATGCAATAAATATCGATATAAAAGCATGATGCAAAATGGACGTATCAGAACTCAATGAAGGAAAAGCAAGATACGCAACGCAGCACACGTGAATCACGTTCGTCAAGGTCCAAGCAGAAGGAGGGGGTCGAGGTGACGTCCCCAGCCAAGAATCCAGTCCAGAACAAGAGGAAAGGAGGGCTATCAATCCAAGTCTACCAAAAAGTGGCGCCCACTCCTCTGGCCATTACAGAGAAAGGAGAAGGGGCTGTGAACACATATGGTGTGCGGGGTTCGGCTTCAGAGACAGAGATTGAAAAATTGGGCGATATATTTGTTGAGAGAGAACCAAAGAAGAAGAAACCGACACCACCAACGTCTGAATCCTCGGTAGCAGCTGCTAGTTAGTGCTGTCCGTTGCAATGAGTACCATCAGTTGGAACTGTCGGGGGCTTGGGAACCCCCAGACAGTTCGAGAGCTTCGGAAGATTGTGAAGCAAGAAGGTCCCACCCTTCTGTTCATAATGGAGACCAAAATTAAGGGCAAAAGAGTGGAAGATTTGAAATTTTCTGTAGGTTTTTCTGGTTGTTTCGCCATCGATAGTGATGGGCTTAGTGGTGGCATTGGCCCGTTTTGGTCAAATGATGTTGAAGTCAAGTTGGAAAATTATAGCCGGTCACACATTGATGTATCAGCTAAGAAAGACAATAAAACTTGGCGTTTCACTGGTTTCTATGGAGAGCCACGGGTGGAAAATAGACACCATAGTTGGCGTTTTCTCCGCACTTTATTTGCTGTCCTGCATGACGCATGGATCTGCATGGGAGATTTTAATGATACAATGCAGGCGGGCGAGCACTTCAGTGTCAATGCTAGGTCGGAGGTCCAGATGAGGTCGTTCCGGGATGCGGTTGATGACTGTTCCCTACAAGATTTGGGATGGAGAGCTATACCCTATACATGGGATAATCGGCAGGTTGGAGCGGCAAACGTAAAGGCTCGCCTTGATCGGGCCCTTGCTAATGACCGGTTTTTGAATCTATTCCAGCACACTACTATCAAGCATATTAGCAGCGTGGAGTCAGATCATTGTTATGTTGCGGCTGAGTTCAGAACTAGCATGGCTAATCACTGGCATCGAGCCCAACGGAGTTTCAGATATGAAAATGTTTGGCAGTCCCATGGTCAGTACGAAAAGATTGTACGTGACTTGTGGCATGCAGGGGCTAGTCGGAGAGGCTTGCAAGGCGTCGTGGATGCGCTGGTAGTCATCCAAAAGGATCTGGGTGTCTGGGGCGAGCGTGAATTCGTAAATTTATCAAAGAAAGTACGCAAGCTACAGAAGTGCCTAGAACGTCTAAGGAGCGTCTCAATGGGCCGGGGGGCTACAGAGGAGGAGCTCGTTGTTGCAGCGCAACTGTGAGAAGCCATGCGACAGGAAGAAATCTGGCTCAAGCAGAGATCGCGGGTGCTTTGGTTATGGGAGGGAGATCGCAACACTGGTTATTTTCAAGCTCAAGCCGCTCACCGTAAAAGAATCAATCGAATCACTTCTCTAGAGAACATACATGGTCAGATTTTGCAAGACCCGGAGGAGGTGAAGAAGGAGATCAGTGACTTCTATCACGCCTTGTATCAGACACAAGGCTTCAACCCGATGGAAGTATTATTAAACTGTGTGCAACTGAGTGTCACTGATCAAATGAATGACCATGTCAACAAACCATATGTTGCGGCAGAAGTAAAGAAGGCTCTATTTGACATGGCACCGTCAAAGGCCCCTGGGGTCAACGGGTTCACTACAGATTTTTATCAACGGCATTGGGAAGTTCTTGGAGAGGACATCACAGTGGCCGTCCTGGAGTTTTTGAACGAAGGGGAATTACCTTTGGGGTTGAACGACACATCCATAACTTTGATCCCAAAGGTAGGACACCCACAAAAAATATCTCAATTCCAGCCAATTGCCTTATGCCCTGTTCTATACAAGATTGTAGTCAAAGCAATTGCCAATAGAGTCCGAGGGATTTTGGATGAGGTGATTGGAGAAGAACAGAGTGCATTTGTTCCAGGACGTTTAATCACGAACAATGTACTTGTGGCTTACGAAAGCATTCATGTGATCAAAAGGCGTAAGAAAGGCAAGAATGCATGCTGTGCGGTGAAGCTTGATATGCTCAAGGCCTATGATAGAGTGGAATGGCACTATCTCAAAGCGATGCTACTTAAGTTGGGCTTCAGTGATAACTTTATTCGCTTAATCATGAAGTGTGTGACCTCAGTGAGGTTCACAATCAAAGTAAATGGGGGGTTTCTCCCCTACTTCACTCCTTCGAGGGGGCTCCGTCAAGGATGCCCCATGTCACCATACTTGTTTTTGTTGTGTGCCTAGGACCTTACATCACTTCTGAATAATTTTGGCAGGGCATATATTGACAGAGGCATCAGGGTAAGTCTGCATGCACCTTGGGTTAATCATCTTCTATTTGTTGACGACAGCTTGATCTTTCTCAGTGCAAAAACCCAAAGTACAGAGAGGCTTAACGAGATTCTCCGGATATATGTTGAATGTTCTGGACATGCAGTAAACCGGGAGAAAAGCTCCATCTACTTTAGTGGCAATACGGGACAGCCCCTACGACAGACTATTAAACAGTCTCTCAGGATTCATGTAGAAGCATTTTCAGAACGCTACCTGTGGGGCTCCCGACTGCTATTGGTAGAATCACCAGTGGGAATTTTGTTCATGTGGTGGATAGATGTCGGGATAAAATGTGAGGCTGGTCAGAGCGGAACATGGCTTGTGCTGCGAGAGAGGTTCTTCTCAAGAAAGTTATCCAGTCTATTCCAACTTCCAACATGAGTTGTTTCATTCTGACAAAAAAGGTGTGCAAGAGTGTTACTTCATGCATGGCAAAATATTGGTGGGGGAGCTCGATTGACAAGCGTTCTCTCCATTGGCTATCATGGAACAAACTTGCGACACCAAAGGTGAAGGGCGACATGGGTTTCCGAAATTTGCAGTTTTTTAACTTGGCGATGCTTGGAAAACATGGATGGCGCCTCCTCACAAGACCGAACTCATTGTGTGCCAGGGTGCTGAAGGGCAAGTACTTACTGCATACGAATTTTCTCAATGCTACAGCCCCGGCTCGAGCATCGGCGACTTGGATGGCCATCATAGAAGGGCGAGACACTCTCACTATTGGTCTTATCCGCCGAGTTGGCGACGGCACAACCATATCAACATGGACGGACAATTGGATTCCAAACACACCCACTTTGAGACCTAGGGATCGCCTCAGGCACAGCTCCGCTGACTAGTGTTTCTGAACTCATTGATGATTATACTGGGAATTGGAATGAACAGATTGTCCGCCAGAATTTCTTGCACCCGGATGCGGTGGCAATTTTAAATATACCTCTGATCTCTTCGGGTGGTGAAGACACTTTGGCTTGGGCTTTGGAGAAGTCGGGCATAAAATCAGTGTATCGTTCTCTTGTGAATCGCGACGAGCTTGGCTCTTTAGAGGAAAGGGCGACTACAGAAACATCATCAGCCAATACACAGTTGTGGACTGCCTTGTGGAGACCTAAAGTCGTCCCCAAGGTCCGAGTTTTTTGGTGGAGAGTACTCCGAGGGATACTCCCTGATTCTGTAACCTTGCGACATCGACACATCAAGCAGCTTGGCTTGTGTGACATCTGCAAGGCGTTGGAGGAAGACATGCTACATGCGATGATACATTGCACACATGCAAAGAAGTTTTGGATTGCATCCTGGGACAGATTTCAGCTATATCTCCCACGGCTGCATCGGGATACTTGGGCACGTGATATCTTGCTTGACCACATGTTCACAGATGAGGAAAGATGCAAGATAATTACGATTATGCATAGCATTTGGTCGTCACGCAATTGCTGGACTCATGAGCGCGACGGCTACGACCATGTTCAAGCTCTGAAGTGGGTCCATGAGACCTTGGCGATCTTGGAATTCCCTTCCTCGCGACGGAGATTGACGGTTGGTCAGAGGTGGCGACCACCAGAAGCAGGTTGGGTTACAATCAACACTGATGGAGCGCTGAATGTGGAGGATATGAAGGGCGGAGCGGGAGGTGTTGCCTGTTCGCACATTGCGTTCCTCAGAGCCTGGAGCAAACCCCTACACGGCATCACCGACCCCTTCATCACAAAACTCCTAGCTTTTCGTGACGGGATGATCTTTGCTCAGCTTCGTGGCTTCTCACATGTGATTATGGAGACTGATTGCTTGGAGTTAGTCGACCTATGAAAATTGCGCAGCAACACTAGGTCTGCGCAGCAACACTAGGTCTGTTGCAGCGCCTATCTTGGATGAATTAGAAGAAATTGGTGCTAGTTTTGCTTCTCTTTTTGTTACTCATGTCAGTAGGGATGCTAATGTACTGGCGCATCAGTGTGCTTGTTTAGCTTGCTCACTCGATGGCACCGAGAGTTGGCTTGATGTAAGCCCTGAGTTTCTGGTTTCATGTCTAGGGCGGACTGTAACACTATGATCGTTCATTAATAAAGTTTCCGAATTTGCTGCAAAAAAAATTAAGGTTCTCGTCATGAAAGAAACTACCTCGGTACGTGTTATATATGGGCACCAATGAGGTGAATACAACTATCTTGCACCAATGAGGCGAGGGAGGATCGACGCCGCCCATCCCCGCCTTAGCGCTGCCGCCAGCGAGCACAGACCTCCGACCAAAGTCACCTCGCCACCATCCTCTGCCTTCTATTTTCTCGATCACTTTGTATCTCTCGCCATAGGAGCGCCGTTCGCCGCTGCCGTCGCGGGTCTTTGTTGTGAAGCTTGTTGTCAACCCCGCTGGACCATGCCGAGCTCCCGCCGCTCCCGGAGGTCCCCACCTCCTCGTCGGATCCGACAAGATCCAACTGGAATCCTCGCCGTCGTCGTGCTCCTAGCCGCATGAGTCTCTGCCCCCGCGGCTCCCGGACGTCTCTGCCTCCTACCCGCGCATCATCCTTGTAGGATTCGGCGAGATTCCTTGCCCCCATCGCCCCTGAAGCCGCATGAGTCACCGTCGTTGCAAAAAGCCATGCAGTTGCAAAACTCTTTCTTTCGAAACAAAAACTAAGTTGCAGAAAACATTGACACGGGGGTGCTCTTGTCCATCTGATCAAGAGACGATCTGATGGAGACGGAGCCGGCGGAGGCGCCCGCGCGATCGGCCGGCTGAAGGTAAGCTTATAAACAACTTATGTGTTTTGCAGTACGAAGAAGGTGCAGCTAACGACCATCAGAAACTCCAAGGCTGCAGACTCCATAGCTCACACAGTCCTCGACACGCCGCAACGCGTCGGAGGGGAAAGATCAAGATGGAGGCAGCCACCTCGAATCCGTCGAGCAAGAGGTTCGATCGCTGCATCTACCTCCCCTTTCCGTACCCCGCTCAGCGAATTTACTTGAATTTCTGCGCGCGCTGCTGCTATGTGCGTAATTTAGGATCGCCCTGGTCAGCGGAGGGAACAAAGGGATCGGGCTGGAGACGTGCAGGCAGCTCGCGTCCAAGGGGCTCAAGGTCCTGCTGACGGCGAGGAACGAGGCGAGGGGGCTGGAGGCGGTCGAAGGCGTCAGGCGCTCCGGTGCTGACGTCGTCTTCCATCAGCTGGATGTCACCGACCCTGACAGCGTCGCCCGGCTGGCGGATTTCGTCAGGGATCAGTTCGGGAAGCTCGATATCCTGGTATGTGTAACTCCGCTTTGCGCTTTGAATTTAGGGCCTCGCGCAAGTGGACATTCGTGCTGTTCCACTGAGAGCTCGTCAGGTAGAATCATAGATTCGTAGAAGTGCACTTTTCTTTTCTCGGACTCTTAACTTAGTAAAATTGCATCTGAAGGTGCAGAAATTGTTACTCAGCACATTGTTGCATTGAATAATTTTAAAATGAATTTAAGAGTTCTGTTAACAAGTAGTATAGGTGCTGTAGATTTCTTTTACCAGGCTTGTACTAGTTAATCTTGGCTTGTGGTTGATACGGGTACACTACGCTGTTCAGATTATTGACTTCTCATTGGTGTTTATGTAGAAGTGATTTTTCTCGGATTTTTCTAATTCATCACCATGATCATGTGATTTTTGTTACTTGTAGATTAACAATGCAGGCATTTCAGGTGTTGATCGAGATCCAGTTCTGTTTGCACAAGTTCAGGAACAGGTAATTAAAGCAAAACATTTTGATGTTTTCTGTATCGAATTGCAGTTTGTCAGCAGTAATATATACCTGTTTCAGAATCAGGTTAAGTCAAAACAATAATAAGTCGTTTGTAGTTGTTTGTTGGCATCTATCAACTGTGGCAGACATAAACATCACTGTCTCTTGTAACTCCTAGAGCGTAGTTTAGTATGAGAAAACATATCTTACTGATGTTGGGTAAAGGGTGAACATAGAAGCTTGGATTCCAGAAATCATTCATCAACCGCAGCATCATTCTTTTGTAACTAGCATAGTTTAGTTTGAGAAATCACATCACACTGATGTTGCAATACAAGATAAAACTAGAATATTAGATTGTAGCAATCATTAGTCGAAGTTGGCAATCCTAAAATTCTGCATTGTTGTCACTATTTTTGTTTAGTGAATTATGTGTTAAGAGAGGCGATTTCCTATGCATGGTGGTAGCTACGCACGCATGGTGACAACTACACACCCTTTGTCATAAGTGTCTTTTTTGATATATGCGGTGTCGGGTTTCTTATAGCATTGGCACAAGTGCATTTTTTGTTGTATAGAAATGACCTTTTCTCACTTCTGTTGGTCTTTTTATTACCTTCTTAACACAAGTGCCTTTTCTTTGTGTAGAAAGGGACTTTTCTTGGTTCTCTCCGTCTTTTTGTTTGACTTTTTGGCATACCTGGATAACGGGGTAAAGCTGACATAATATTATGTCAAAAAATCCCGTATGGCGGGAGAAATTCTGGCAAGAGAAAGATATGATAACTCATGTGCTTTTAATGTATCCCACTCTGGGAGAGAAGAATGGAGTATCTGAAAGGCGCAACCATACACTTATGGACATGGTGCGCAGCATGATGAATTATTCCAACTTGCCATTGGGATTATGGATGGAGGCGCTTTCACATTCTCAATAGAGTACCAAGCAAGTCGGTGCCCAAAACACCGTACGAGCTATGGACATGAAGGGTGCCCTCCCTACAACACTTCAGGGTGTGGGGGTGCCCTGCGGAGGTCAAAATGTTTAATCCAAACATTGCAAAGTTAGATTCCAAAACAGTAAGTTGCCACTTCACTGGCTATCCAGACAGATCAAAAGGTTGCTGGCGAGGGCGCGTCGGGCGGCGCGGCGGCCAGACAGTGGCGCGAGCGGGCGGCCAGGCCGTGGCGGCTGCGCGGGCACGGATCCATCGCGGATCTGGTCCGGCGGACACGGTTTCGGCCTCCCCTGCTCGGCCGGCCGGTTTCGATGGGGGGACTTCTCCTTGCTGAGATCTGGCAGCGGCGGCCTGGTTCATTCAGATCCCGTCAGGGATGGCGGCGGCCTGTGCACGAGAGATGGAGGTCTTCAAACAGATCTGGGTGAAAACCTGCTATTGGCTATTGCCAAGGCCGACAATGGCGGCGCTGTCTGCGTCATTCCCTTCCTGAAGGCATCGCCGTGGACAAGTTCAAAGGCACTCTCTGCTACCTCTGGGGGGAAACCCTAGATCGGATGACGGCGGCTCTCTGGTGTCGTTTTTCCCCTTGGGGCGTCATTCTTGCAGGTGTACACGGGTTCGAGGGACCGGAGAACGGCGTCTTTGGTGGAGCGGTGCTTCATCTTACACATTGATGGTGGCGGATCTCGGCGGCGTGGCGCTGTGGAGACTCGGCGTCTGATGCGCGGAGATGGACTTGCGCAGGAGGAGGAAGCTGTCTGCCGTCATGTTGGCGTTGATGGCAGAGAGGCCTGGCAAGGTCGGTGCATCAGTTCTGCTCTGAGGATGGACCGATGGAAGATGAAGGTGACGGCCCTTGCAGCATGCGGTGCTCACTGGGAGTGTGCCAGACCGGTGTGGGACCCATTCCAGGTAGTGGCTTGGATGGGACACCCGACTTTAGATGTTAGGTTTTGGTGTGATGTCTGTTTGGTATTAGGCCCGGACATTCGACACACCTTCATCAAAGGGATAGGAGTAGCAACAGCGTTGCCAAGTTGGTGGCTTCAGGCTTATTGATGTATCACCTTGTATGGTCTTTGTGAATAATTAATAATTATTGATGTATCACTATATTCTCTGTTGTAAACTTTAAAGTCAGTAGAAATAGCTGACTTTCTTGGTCTTGTAGACCTTCTAAGGGCCTCAGTTTCTGGCACATTCTGTGCCTCAACTTCTGGCACTTCTTCTAAAATTTGCTATTGCACCTCCCTTTCATGCTCAACAACGGGTTCAGTCAGCTCCTGACAGATGGTTCCGGGTCTACCCCCATAGTTGTCATGGGTGGAGTTGCAACTGGTAATGAGAAAAATGGCTCCTGAATCATCGGATTAGGTGCATGCACCCTCTTCTCCTCAAAATCAATTTTCCGAGCTACCAAGCTCCCTCTCATCATTTCGTCCTCAAAGAAGACTGCATGTCTCGTTTCTACAAACTTTGTATATCTGTCCGGGCAGTAGAAACAAAAACCTTTTGATCTGTCTGGATAGCCAGTGAAGTGGCAACTTATTGTTTTGGAATCTAACTTTGCAATGTTTGGATTAAACATTTTGACCTCCGCAGGGCACCCCCACACCCTGAAGTGTTGTAGGGAGGGCACCCTTCATGTCCATAGCTCGTACGGTGTTTTGGGCACCGACTTGCTTGGTACTCTATTGAGAATGTGAAAGCGCCTCCATCCATAATCCCAATGGCAAGTTGGAATAACTCATCATGCTGCGCACCATGTCCATAAGTGTATGGTTGCGCCTTTCAGATACTCCTTTCTTCTCTCCCAGAGTGGGATACATTAAAAGCACATGAGTTATCATATCTTTCTCTTGCCAGAATTTCTCCCGCCATACGGGATTTTTTGACATAATATTATGTCAGCTTTACCCCGTTACGCAGGTATTTTTTCAGACTTTTCCCGCCATGCAGGTTTATCGTAATCATCTTTTCCCGTCATGTAGGTAATTCCCTATAAGGGAACATAAATGTCAGAATTGGCTCTTTTGACTGCTTATTCAATCATCAAATTTAGAAATAAATCCGAATGCTCTTTGACACACATACTTAATCCGACGTTGGTCAAATTAAACACGCATGTTGCTTGTTTCATATCAAATCATGTTAACTGAAAAATCTTTTCATAGAGAGTACATGAAAGACATTCATCAACCAAGACTCTCAATGATCTATCTCTTTTCTTTTGATGCCATTCTTTAGAAAGAACATACTCCCTCATATTATGACATCTTTCGGGTCACAAGTACCCAGCCATTTGCTTTCACGAATGAAAGCGTGGAAAAACTTTTAGTCTGAGAAAACATAGCCAATAATCAACAATAATGGGCATAAAAATAACCCTACGTTGGTCTGGTTAAAAGAAATGCGCATTAAACTTTTGAAACTTTCTTTTATATTCAAAATCACCGTTGTGGCAGAATTAGAATAAACATCATCCTTCTATATTAATTCCATATCACCGTTGGGCGGAAATGAAAATAATGCATATAACTCATAAACAATATGATGATAGTATTTCTATTAAACAACTTTGCTAAGAAATATCATCATCATCAACTTTATTGCAGCGGGAACAAGAAATATACATTTGTCAGTTCAAGAGCATTTCTTGATCCTTAATCGTTCTCTGAAAATTGAGCACTTTGATACAAAATTTATCAGAGATTTAAACTTTGAACATAAAACTCATAGAATTATATCACTGTTATCATCAACGTTGGTCAGAAAATAACAATACCATACTTTAACTTTAAAACAAATATATATTTTTTGTCATCGTGGAAACTATCTGCATCTTATTTCATCCACAAGGAAAAAAACATTGCTAAGAACATCTCTTCCAATTAAATTTTCCCGTTGGTTCCAATTTAATTGGAGGATAAAACTTTTACTTTGCAGCGGAAACTTTACAATATTTCATTCAAAAACAATTCTGTACTCTTTTACACTCTTATCAATTTTAACCGGTTGGTTCGAAAATGAATTAGAGAAGTAACAATTTAATCTTTTACTTTAGTTCTATTCACTTTTAAAATAGCACTTTTTTATTTGCAGCAGAAAAACATGAATAAAAAATTCATGAACTTTTTATTCTTTACAAAAACTTTTCTTTGACCAAATAAAAAATTCATGAACTTTATTATTTTCTTTGTAAAATTCATGAACATTTCTTTTTCTGAAAATTTTCTATTTTCATTTTCAGAAAAAATTTCAATTAACTTTTCTATTATCTAAACAAAAAAATTTCATTGGAAAAAAATTGCATAGAAAAACTATTGTAAATCTGCCCAAAATATGGACAAATTTCATCAAAACTTGCTGTGTAGAAAAATAACGGAGAAAATTCATTTTTTACAGCCCGGTCCATGGCCTTCCTACTGCGCACCGTGCGTGCCTCTTTGGGCCATAAACGGACTAGCGACCGCGGGCACGCGCCTGGCAGCCTGCTTGTACTATGGCCCATCGGCCCGCTGGGGGGGGGGGGGGGGGGGGGGGGGGGGGAAGAGGGCACCGCTCGCTGGTTGCCGTCGGATCAAATCTGACGGCCGCCCGCGCAGATCGGGCGAGTAAACAAGCTGCAGCCACCCCCCTCCCGTAACCCTAGCACCATTTCCCCCCCTTGCGCGCGCCGCTCGATCCCGTCCTGTCGCCCGACCACCGCGACGGCGCCGGTCCCCGGTGAAAAGCCACCGCGCCGCTCCTCCCTTCCTTTCCTGTGGCAGAGGGAGAGAGAGGGTCGCGCTTGCGCCCTCCTTTGCTCCCTTACGAGCCCAGCAGTGTCGGGGCTCCGCCGGCCGCCGGCGACGGCGTGAAGCCACCGCGCCGCGCGAGCCGCGCGCGAGTTTCTTCCTTTCCCCGCTCCATATTCTCCCCATCCACTGAATCCAGTGGCAGTGAGAGGCGACTGAGGCGCGACGGAGCCGTTCCCTGATCCCCTGTTTGTCCGGCGATGATCCGTGGCGCCGTTGCCTCCCCTTCGCCGGTGACGCGTTTCCCATAGCGGAAGCGCGCCGCCGTCGAACGGCGTGGCTGCGGTGCCCTTTGCCCTTTGCAGGGTGTGTTCTTCTTCCGAACGGCTCGGCTTGCCGATGCCCGTCCGGATCGAGAGGAACGGCGCGGCCTTTGCGGCGGCGCTACTTTTTCCGTTGAGGATTCGTTCTTTGCCCTGTCGATTAGGGTTCTTTGGGGAGGGATCTTTTTTCTTTCTCTGTTTATTCTTTGAACCGAAAATCATAGCCTAGCATGGCTCTGATACCATTGATAGATTCTCTGGATCGGGGTAGGCTAGATCATCCGGTAAACCTACCTTCACTTTGGGTTGATGAACTCGAGCCAGAGGCCATCGTGGTGAGATGGCCACGACGGCAATGACAGAGAGATGGCGGCGGCGGTGGAGCTTCCCGTCGTATCGCGCTAACCCTAGATGGTAGGGATGTAGGTGGGGTTCTGAACGCACGGTGAATCTCGTGTTGCGTGCGGCCGACTCTCCCACCCCTTTATATAGCGCGGCGACAGGGGCCCACCAACCATGGTTTGGTTGGGCGCCCCCGATCAGGGCACGGGTCAAGGGCCCGTCGAGCCGTTGGGCTCGATCGGAAGGAGATCAACCTAACAGCATCGTCTAGATGCAGAGGCCGGGGGTACATCCTCCTTTTTCAAAAAAAAAGAGAAAATTTGAAGCGGGTCGGCCTCAACTCACTTAGTTAACAAAAATAACTTATAGTTTAATTGGTGCTTCACTTCATATACTTTAATTAGATTTTAAAGATGAATACTCCTGCCTGACCCAACCAGCCTAGCATCTATGCTTCTGCATTTCTAATAAGATGTTGTGTAATAATTAACCCATTTATGCATGGATAGGTTGAAAGCATGGATGTAGATCAAAGAGTTCAATGGATGAAAGAAAATTCTAAGGAGACATATGAGGAAGCAAAAGAATGCATGAGAACAAACTACTATGGGGCAAAGCTTGTCACGGAGGCACTACTGCCTCTTCTTCAGTTGTCCTCCTCTGGGAGAATTGTCAATGTCTCATCAGGCTTTTCACTGCTAAGGGTAAGTTGTTAACCACGCTACAGATCGATAAAACCAATTACTAGTTTCAGAAAATATATTTAACATTATTTGTGCCAGTATGTTTCTGTTATAGCTTTGTTTACCACTTTGTTTAGTTTTTAGTTTTTAAAAAGTATATGTGCAGCCTTGCATTGTGTCTTCCAGAATATTATTACAGTCTTACGGAGTACTTATTAAATAAGAGATAGGGTATATCTGTTCGCATAAATGATCTTATTTCAGTTTAACTTCTTTTGTCAGATGCAATAAGCAGGATCTTATTTCAGTTTAGCTTCGTATTCATTCCAAATAATACGACATAGGTTCACATTCTTTGGATTGTGGGATATGGATTTTTCTTTTCTTCCAAATCCTCACCCTTCATCATCTCCATGTGTTCTTTTTTTCCCTGTCAGAAAGCACAGGTTCAGAAACTAGTTCTTTTTAGCTAATAAGTATTGTTTTCTTGAGCAGAACTTCAACAGCGAAGAACTGAAGAAGGAATTCGACGACATTGACAACCTTACTGAAAAGAGACTAGAGGAGCTTCTGGATCTATTCCTGGAAGACTTCAATGCCAACTTGATAGAGGCACATGGGTGGCCGACCGGTGGCTCGTCGGCCTACAAAGTCGCCAAAGCTGCCCTGAATGCATACACGAGGATCCTTGCCAAGAGGTTCCCCGCGATGCGCATCAACTGTTTGACGCCTGGTTTTGTCAAGAGCGACATGTCCATGCACATGGGAGAGTTGACGCTCGAGGAGGGCGCTAGCAACCTGGTGAAGGTCGCTCTCTTGCCCAACCACCAAAGAGAACACAATGACACAATTAGTAGAGTGGATACGAGGCCCAACTTCTACTACCACGCATGTAATCAGCTTGACCCTATATGTAATTGTCCTGTACTTCTACAATACTACGCTAAGTTGCTAACATAATGATATTATTTTGTAGCCATGTTAGAAACTCATTAAATTTGTTTGTTTGTGTGTATTTCTCTATGATTCAAGGGGTTTTAAGTTCCGATCAATGCCTATTTCTGTTTCTGTATCCGCTTCGTATTCGCTCCGTGTCCGTTTCTGGTAGTATCTGTTCCCATATTCATTTCCGGGGTTTCAGTATTCGTTTCCGCTTCTGTAAAAAAATGTGAAAACAAATATGATAGCATTCAGTTCCGTCCGTTTCCGCTCTGTTTTCATCCTTAGCTATATTGTCTACTATTTTGGACATTATTGGGCTTTATTATCCACTTTTATATTATTTTTGGGACTAATCTATTAACCGGAGGCCTAGCCCAGAATTGTTGTTTTTTTGCCTATTTTAGGGTTTCGAAGAAAAGGAATATCAAACGGAGTCCAAATGGAATGAAACCTTCGGGAACATGATTTTCTCAACGAATAAGACCCAGGAGACTTGGACCCTACGTCAAGGCACAAGAGAGGAGGCCACGAGGTAGGGGGCGCCTGCGTACCCCAAGCGCGCCCTCCACCCTCGTGGGCCCCTGTTGCTCCACCGACGTACTCCTTCCTCCTATATATATCCACGTACCCCCAAATGATCAGATACGGAGCCAAAACCCTAATTCCACCGCCGTAACTTTCTGTATCCACGAGATCCCATCTTGGGGCCTGTTCCGGAGCTCCGCCGGAGGGGGCATCGATCACGGAGGGCTTCTACATCAACACCATAGCCTCTCCGATGAAGTGCGAGTAGTTTACCTCAGACCTACGGGTCCATAGTTAGTAGCTATATGGCTTCTTCCTTGTTTTTGGATCTCAATACAATGTTCTCCCCCTCTCTTGTGGAGATCTATTCGATGTAATCTTCTTTTTGCGGTGTGTTTGTTGAGACCGATGAATTGTGGGTTTATGATCAAGTCTATCTATGAATAATATTTGAATCTTCTCTGAATTCTTTTATGTATGATTGGTTATCCTTGCAAGTCTCTTCGAATTATCAGTTTGGTTTGGCCTACTAGATTGATCTTTCTTGCAATGGGAGAAGTGCTTAGCTTTGGGTTCAATCTTGCGGTGTCCTTTCCCAGTGACAGTAGGGGCAGCAAGGCGCGTATTGTATTGTTGCCATCGAGGATAACAAGATGGGGTTTTCTTCATATTGCATGAGTCTATCCCTCTACATCATGTTACTCTGTTTTTAACTTAATACTCTAGATGCATGCTGGATAGCGGTCGATGAGTGGAGTAATAATAGTAGATGCAGGTAGGAGTCGGTCTACTTGTCTCGGACGTGATGCCTATATACATGATCATACCTAGATATTCTCATAACTATGCTCAATTCTGTCAATTGCTCAACAGTAATTTGTTCACCCACCGTAGAATACTTATGCTCTCGAGAGAAGCCACTAGTGAAACCTATGGCCCCCGGGTCTATCTTTATCATATCAATCTCCTACTACTTAGTTATTTCCTTTGCCTTTATTTTACTTTGCATCTTTATCACAAAAATACCAAAAATATTATCTTTATCATATCGATCAGATCTCACTCTCGTAAGTGGCCTTATAGGGATTGACAACCCCTATTTGCGTTGGTTGCGAGGATTTATTTGTTTTGTGCAAGTACGAGGGACTCACGCGTAGCCTCCTACTGGATTGATACCTTGGTTCTCAAAAACTGAGGGAAATACTTACGCTACTTTGCTGCATCCTCCCTTCCTCTTCGGGGAAAACCAACGCAGTTCTCAAGAGGTAGCATTGTTATTTATATTTCCTTATACCATGATAAATGTTTATTATTCATTCTAAAATTGTATTAACCGGAAACTTGATACATGTGTGAATACATAGACAAACAGAGTGTCCCTAGTATGCCTCTACTTGACTAGCTCGTTAATCAAAGATGGTTAAGTTTCCTAGCCATATACATGAGTTGTCATTTGATGAACAAGATCACATCATTAGAGAATGATGTGATGGACAAGACCCATCCGTTAGCTTAGCACTATGATCGTTTAGTTTATTGCTATTGCTTTCTTCATGACTTATACATGTTCCTATGACTATGAGATTATGCAACTCCCGAATACCGGAGGAACACTTAGTGTCGGGGATATACCCCGCGGTATGACCCGGCCGGAGTTATAACCCGGCTGGGACCTGGTAAACCGGAAGGTGTTAAGTCAGATGATAAACCGGCAGATGTTAAGTCGTATCATAAACCGGCAGGAAGTCATAACCCGGCAGACCATCATAAACCGGCAGACCATCATAAACCGGCAGACAGTCATAACTCGGCAGACAGTCATAATTGGTTGACAGTCTAACCCGGCAGACAATGATAACATGTTGACAGTCATAACCCGGCAGATAGAGTCTCCTGGGGTTATGAAGCCCGAGACGTTATGAAGCCCAAGATGTTATGAAGCCCAAGACATTATGAAGCCCAAGATGTTAAGAAGCCCATGAAGAGAAGTCAGAATAGTTTAAGTCTTGATCTGAGTTGGAATCTACATGTACTCCGCCCCTTCAACATATATAAGGAGGGGCAGGGCACCCCAAGAGAGAGGAGAAAATAATCTTAGGGCTAGACATAACTGGGAGAGCCGGTTTACGGCGACTCCCTCGTGATGATAATGAGACCTAGCCACAAAACAACATGTAGGGTTGTTACCGGATGATGTTTCCCGGGGCCCGAAGAAGTCTAAACCATTGTATTGTGTTGCGCCTCTCGATTCCACTCAACCCCTCTCAATCTACCACATAGATGCGTTGGCCCCACGACTAAGTCCTCACACTAGGACATCTGCCGTGACTAATCCACGACAGTTGGCGCCCACCGTGGGGCCGCACACACAGTGGTGTTGAGTTCTTGGAGGGATTTTTCCTAGGGTTCGAGAAGCTCGTGATCATTCCGATGATGCAGGGCCGACATTGTTCGCGGCAAAGTTTTCTGCCGTTGGCATGGAAGGATCTATGTTGTTGACTAATAGGTGGAACAACATATATGAGGTTGGATCAAGAGTTAGGGTTGTATCTGTGTATGCTACCACGCGCAACCAGGCGATCCATCGGACCGGATCAGATTTTCACTACAAAGCCGTCTGATTTCCAAGTCTCCGAGATGGTTTCTACTATAGTCTATTTGGCAGGTCGGATATGCTACAAGTCCCAAGGCATCAACTCGTGGCTGATTATGATGTTCCCTGTGAGTGAAAACCAACATGTCCATCTACCAGAAGTACTACTTATGTAGAGGCAGTGCTGCTGGAGTATTATAGTTCATATATTTTTGAATCTTTCAATGATTATCGAGCACTGCATCTACTGATCCATCAAGCCATCACATCAAATCAGCCCATATCTGAGTCAAAACGGCGCAACTCGCCGTCCGACGAAAGGCCAAAAATCATCTTCAGCTACTGCTATTGGGTCACACCACGTGTCAGGACAGATACGTGTTGAATATGGCCTCCTATGTCCGATTACTCAATATAGCAAATTCGGATCAATCTCCAGTTTCCGAACTACAAGGAAAAAGTTGCGCAGTGCTCAGCGCTGGCAAGCCGGGGACTCGGTCTCCGTTTCCATCCCCAAGTCACCACCGCAGCTTCGCTCCCTCTCCACGGAGTCATCGTCCTCCAACGCCCGCACCTGCTCTGCCGGATCATACCCGCACCTGCTCTGGTCGGCTTATACTTCCTGCGCCCGCCGGTTCGTCCCTGCACCCTGACCTCGTGCTCGCCTCCGGATTATCTCCGTTGTTGCCTTTGAGCAGATGCTGCGCTACCCCGTGAAGCGTTGCCTCTTACCAACGCGCCATTGAACCGCCCCGGATCAACCCACTTCCACCATGGCCGCAGCCTGCTTCACTCTACCTTGGGCTGGCTTCGTTCAGCCGCCATTTCGGGTCGCCGGCTTGCTCGCCTGCTGGCTACGTTCGAGCTACTGCTCCTCTACTGTCACCGACCCTGTGAAGCAGCCGGCCATTTTCACCTGCTGCTACTGAACTGGCCTATGGTTTCCTCATCCACCTACGAACCTTGCCCCACCCAGAAGAGGAGGATGAACCCGCCTCGGTTGTTTTCTGTTCCTGCTGCGTTGAGTCACTGGTCAGCTCCGAGCCGCTGGGGCCGTATTGGGTCGCCAGCCTCCGTTTCCAAGTCGCCATGCCGCCCGTCTCCACCGGCCGCCGTCGCGGTCTCTGTGACTGCGCGCCTGTCGCCGCGAGCCGTCGCGTCCGGTTCACCGGCGTACTGCCGTTCCTCGCGGCCACATCTCCGCTTCTGCCCATGCGACCCGGAGGAGGATCGGGCTATAAGGACGCGGACTCAGACGCTGATGCGGTCTCTGCCTTGGTTGCGGTTACAGTTGCACCTCGACCCGTCCGGTTCGTCCGAGTCATCGACCCGCCAGTGCTCATTGGTTGTTGTACTCCAATGCCGGTTCACCTGCGGCCCTGGCTCGTCTCTGCCTCCGCCCGTTTTCGCGTTAAATCGCCGCCAGTCACCATCGAGCGGCCCGCGCGGCCTCGAGCCGGCCGGACCTTTGCTATTGAACCGTCCCCGCGTCTGCAATTTCCGCTTCGCCGAGCCACCTCACTGGCCTTGGGTCGCCTCATCCCTTCCACCGCTCAGGGAGTTGCTGCTGTGTTGAGCCACCGTCGATGTTTTACCAAACCGCCACCGCTTAGCTAAACGCAGTCTGTCTCATGATGCCCTGAACCCCCGCGCTGGGCGCAAGCCCGCTTCTGCCTCGTCTTGGCATGAACCGATGCGCCCCGTGAACCGGTCAGCCGTCGCACCTTTCTTCATCCACTGGATTGAGCGGCCGCCGGGTCGTCCCCGCGCAACCTCGCCTCGCCTTTGTCAAATCACCGACGGTTTACAGCAACCCCCTGCGCCGCTGAGCCACCATTACCAGCGCACCAAGCCACTGCTGTGGCCCGCTTTGCTTCGCCTCTCCAACCCGCCACCGGATCAATGGTGCCTGACCGGCCAGCCGTCTCGGGCTGCTGCTTGCCTGTCCGATATGGCCTACTGCGGCCCCGCCGTGTTGGCCCTTCATCCTGTTTCCGTTGAACCGTCGCGCTTTGCCAGATCGAACCTGTAAGCCGGCCTCTCGGCGCCTCAAACTGCCGCACCCCGAGCAGTGACCGCGGGCCTCCGTAGCCGCAACTCTTCAACCCGCCACCAGTTTAGCATCGCCTCGCCAACCGATCGTCTTGAGCTGCTGCTCACCTGCACGCCCCACTGTTACTGCCCCTGCGAGCGTCGAGCGCCTGGTCCAAGTCGGCTTCCGCGATCGTTATTTCCGCCTCCTACCGGGTCACTTCGGCCAGAGGCCGGCGCCGGTTTCGCCTCCGCCTGTCCGTTTACTACAGCGCCAAGTTGTTGCCGCTTCACTAAACTGCTAGCGCAGCGGCCCGCCGTGCCGGGCCCTGGGCTGTCGCCTTGAGTTGTTTCCTCTGGCCTATTTCTACGCCCGTGGGCTCCATGCCACTGTCGCGCTGTACGTTGATGACCCACAAGTATCGGGGATCTATGGTATTCCTTTCGATAAGTAAGACTGTCGAACCCAACGAGGAGCAGAAGGAAATGATAAGCGGTTTTCAGCAAGGTATTCTCTGCAAGTACTGAAATAAGTGGTAACAGATAGTTTTGTGATGAGATAATTTGTAACGAGCAACAAGTAACAAAAGTAAATAAAGTGCAGCAAGGTGGCCCAATCCTTTTTGTAGCAAAGGACAAGCCTGGACAAACTCTAATATAAGGAAAAGCGCTCCCGAGGACACATGGGAATATCGTGAAGCTAGTTTCCATCATGTTCATATGATTCACGTTCGGTACTTTGATAATTTGACATGTGGGTGGACCGGTGCTTGGGTGCTATTCTTACTTGAACAAGCATCCCACTTATGATTAACCTCTATTGCAAGCATCCGCAACTACAACAAAAGTATTAAGGTAAACCTAACCATAGCATGAAACATATGGATCCAAATCAGCCCCTTACGAAGCAACGCATAAACTAGGGTTTAAGCTTCTGTCACTCTAGCAACCCATCATCTAATTATTACTTCCCAATGCCTTCCTCTAGGCCCAAATAATGGTGAAGTGTTATGTAGTCGACGTTCACATAACACCACTAGAGGCTAGACAACATACATCTCATCAAAATATCGAACGAATACCAAATTCACATGACTACTAATAGCAAGACTTCTCCCTTGTCCTCAGGAACAAACGTAACTACTCACAAAGCATATTCATGTTCATAATAAGAGGGGTAATAATATGCATAAAGGATCTAAACATATGATCTTCCACCAATTAAACCAACTAGCATCAACTACAAGGAGTAATTAACACTACTAGCAACCTACTAGCACCAATCCCGGACTTGGAGACAAGAATTGGATACAAGAGATGAACTAGGGTTTTGAGATGAGATGGTGCTGATGGAGATGTTGATGGAGATTGCCCTCTCCTGATGAGAGGAGCGTTGGTGATGATGATGGCGATGATTTCCCCCTCCGGGATGGAAGTTTCCCCGGCAGAACAGCTCTACCGGAGCTCTAGATTGGATCCGCCAAGGTTCCGCCTCGTGGCGGCGGAGTTTTGTCCCGAAATGTTGCTTCTTATTTTTTTTTCTCGACGAAAGACTTCATATAGTAGAAGATGGTCATCCGAGAGCCACCAGGGGCCCACGAGGTAGGGGGCGCGCCCTAGGGGGGCGCGCCCCCCAGTCTCGTGGAAAGGGTGTGGGCTCCCTGGTCTTCATCTTTGGCGAGGATTTTTCATTATTTATTATAAGGTATTCCGTGGAGTTTCAGGACTTTTGGAGTTGTGCAGAATAGGTCTCTAATATTTGCTCCTTTTCCAGCCCAGAATTCCAGCTGCCTGCATTCTCCCTCCTTATGTAAACCTTGTAAAATAAGAGAGAATAGCCATAAGTATTGTGACATAATGTGAAATAACAGCCCATAATGCAATAAATATCGATATAAAAGCATGATGCAAAATGGACGTATCAACTCCCCCAAGCTTAGACCTCGCTTGTCCTCAAGCGAAAGCCGATAACAATAAATATGTCCCCATGTTTAGAGGTAGAGGCGTCGATAAAAATAAAATACGGACATGAGGGCATCATGATTATTCTCATAACAGCAACATATATAGATATTGTCATATGATTACTTATGTTCAAGTGATGATCTATTCACAATGCAAAAGTATGAATCAGAAACCTTATTGAGAACCAACAAACTATAACCTCAGTCATTGAAGCAATTGCAATTTATCATAACATCAGAAAGAGTCTATGTCAGAGCTAAAAAGCAAGTCCACATATTCAACTATCATCTAGTCCTTCATAATTGCTAACACTCGCGCAATACTTGTGGTTACGGAGTTTTAATCGGACACAGAGAAAGATAGGGGCTTATAGTTTCGCCCCACAACCTTTTACCTCAAGGGTAATGTCAACAATAATAACTCATGCCCCCCTACATCCAATTAGATATATATATATATATATATCAGGTTCTTTCCAACATGCTGGGCTTGCCAAAGGATAAAATGAAAAAGGGAGAGGTGAAGATCACCATGACACTTGCATAAGGTAGAAGATAATAATAAAAGATAGGCCCTTCGCAGAGGGAAGCAGAGGTTGCCATGCGCTTTTATGGTTGGATGCACAAAATCTTAATGCGAAAGAACGTCACTTTATATTGCCCCTTGTGATATGAACCTTTATTATGCAGTCTGTCGCTTTTATTATTTCCACATCACAAGATCGTATAAAGCTTATTTCTCCCACACTAATCATACATATTTAGAGCAGTTTTTATTGCTTTGCACCGATGACAACTTACTTGAAGGATCTTACTTAATCCGTAGGTAGATATGGTGGACTCTCATGGCAAAACTGGTTTAAGGGTATTTGGAAGCACAAGTAGTATCTCTACTTGGTGCTGAGAATTTTGCTAGCATGAGGGGGAAAGGCAAGCTCAACATGTTGTATGATCCATGATAACATACTTTATCTCAGATATAAGAAAACATAACCCATTACGCTGTCTTCCTTGTCCAACATCAACTCTTTAGCATGTCATATTTTGATGAGTGCTCCCAATCATAAAAGATGTCAATAATAGTATATTTATATGTGAAACCTCTCTTTCCTTATTACTTCCTATTAATTGCAACGATGGCCAAAGCTATGTCTGCCAACTCCCAACAACTTTTAATCATCACACTCTTTCTATGTGAAGTCATTACTATCAATAAGATCAATATGAACTTTTGTTTCTTCTTATTATTTTTCTCTTTTCTTTTATTCACCCAAGATCATAGCAAGAAAATCAAGCCCTTGACTCAACACTAATCTTTATTATATAGCTCACGGACTCGATTACATAGAAAGATCATAAGGCAAAACTCAAAACTAGATCATGCCATAAACTTTATTCTACTAGATCAAAATACTACTAATAGGATCGAACTAAGGAAAACGGTAAAGATAGGAGTTGTGATTGTGATACGATACTGGGGCACCTCCCCCAAGCTTGGCGGTTGCCAAGGGGAGTGCCCATACCCATGTGATTATATCTCCTTCTTTGTTGTTGGTGAAATATTCTTTGCGATGATTCCTCTCAAGATACGATTCTCCTCCTCGAGCTTGTTGACTTGCTGCTTGAGGTCCATTGTTTCCTTACGAAGCTTTCCTGTGACGGCTAAAGCTCCTTGCACCCAAGGGTGTTTCATAGCTGCGGGAGAACAAGTGACACTCCTCTTCATATTTTCATAAGAAAGAAATCTAACATTGGAAGGGATAACCGAGTTTGGAATAGCTGAGCTCTATAGTTCCCCCATCGTGAACCCATCTCGGAAGCGAGAGGTGACTTCTTGATCCTCCATGGCATCTACCCTCATTAGGTCAGCCTCCATCTCTTCCTCCGTTGCTGGTCCAAAGTGGTCAGAGTCGCTGTTTGCCCTTGGTTCCGGTGCCGGATTAGATACACGGCTCTCCTCGACTGACTCTTGAGAAGACATCTTGCTCTAATCTGCAGCAACAACAACTCAAAACAAAAACAGAGGATATTTGCATGATACGGGAGTCAAAACCTTCGAAAGAATATATAATGAATTTTTACCGACCAAAATACGTATCGTGCAAGAAAATAGAGTCCGGAAGGCACACGAGGTGCTCACGAAGTAGGGGGCACGCCCTCCACCCTCGTGGGGCCCTCGTGTCCTTCCCGGACTGCTACTTAATTTTCTATTTTTCTAAATATTCCAAAACGGAGAAATATTGCCTTAAAAACTGTTTTGGAATCGGTCTACTTACCGTACCACATACCTATTCCTTTTCGGAGTCTGAAACATTCTGGAAAGTGTCCCTTATGTATTCCTCCGGGGTTACGGTTTCAATATTTATGGGATTACCTGAGATATAATGTTTAATTCTCTGACCATTTACCACCTTCGGATTTGTGCCTTCAAAGTTGTTGATTTTTATGGCACCGGAATGATAGACCTCCTCGATAACATAGGGGCCTTCCCATTTAGAGAGAAGTTTTCCTGCAAAAAATCTTAAACGAGAGTTGTATAGCAATACATAATCACCTACATTAAACTCACGCTTTTGTATCCTTTTGTCATGCCATCTTTTAACCTTTTCTTTAAACAACTTGGCATTTTCATAAGCTTGGGTTCTCCATTCATCAAGTGAGCTAATATAAAATAACCTCTTTTCATCGGCAAGTTTGAAATCATAGTTGAGTTCTTTAATAGCCCAATATGCCTTATGTTCTAGTTCGAGAGGTAAGTGACATGCTTTTCCATATACCATTTTTTACGGAGACATACCCATAGGATTTTTATATGCAGTTCTATAGGCCCATAATGCATCATCAAGTTTCTTGGACCAATTCTTTCTAGACCTATTGACAGTCTTTTGCAAAATTAATTTGAGTTCTCTATTACTCAATTCTACTTGACCACTAGACTGTGGGTGATACGGAGATGCAATTCTATGATTGATGTCATATTTAGCAAGTGTTTTACGGAAAGCACCATGAATAAAATGTGAACCACCATCAGTCATTAAATATCTAGGGACTCCAAACCTCGGAAAAATAACTTCTTTAAGCATTTTAATAGAAGTGTTATGATCAGCACTACTAGTTGGAATAGCTTCTACCCACTTAGTAACGTAATCAACATCAACTAAAATATGTGTATATCCATTAGAGGCAGGAAAAGGTCCCATATAATCAAAGCCCCAAACATCAAACGGTTCAATAACAAGTGAATAATTCATAGGCATTTCTTAACGTCTACTAATATTACCAATTCTTTGACATTCATCACAAGATAGGACAAACTTACGGGCATCCTTGAAGAGAGTAGGCCAATAAAAACCAGATTGCAATACCTTATGTGCAGTTCTATCTCCCGCGTGGTGTCCTCCATAAGTTTTGGAGTGGCACTTGCGTAGGATCTGTTCCTGTTCATGCTCAGGTACACAACGTCTAATAACACCATCTACTCCTTCTTTATAAAGATGTGGGTCATCCCAAAAGTAATGTCTCAAATCATAGAAGAACTTTTTCTTTTGTTGGTATGTGAAGCTAGGTGGTATAAATTTAGCAACTATGTAATTAGCATAATCAGCATACCAAGGGGTACTATGAGAAGTACTTATGACATTTAATTGTTCATCAGGAAAGCTATCATCAATAGGTAGTGGGTCATCAAGAACATTCTCTAACCTAGATAAGTTGTCTGCAACAGGGTTCTCAGCTCCTTTTCTATCAACAATATGCAAATCAAATTCTTGTAGCAAGAGAACCCATCTAATAAGTCTAGGTTTAGCATCTTTCTTCTCCATAAGATATTTAATAGCAGCATGATTAGTGTGGATAGTTACTTTAGAATCAACAATATAAGGTCTGAACTTATCACAAGCAAATACAACTGCTAAAAGTTCTTTTTCAGTAGTAGCATAATTTCTTTGAGCATTGTCTAGAGTCTTACTAGCATAATGGATAACATTTAATTTCTTATCAACTCTTTGCCCTAGAACAGCACCTACAACATAATCGCTAGCATCACACATAATTTCAAAGGGTAAATTCCAATCAGGTGGCTGAACAATAGGTGCAGAGACTAATGCTTTCTTAAGTATTGCAAATGCTTCTACACAATCATCATCAAAGACAAATGGTATATCTTTTTGTAATAAATTAGTCAGAGGCCGAGAAATTTTTGAGAAGTCCTTAATGAACCTCCTATAAAATCCGGCGTGACCAAGGAAACTTCTTATACCTTTGATGTCCTTGGGACATGGCATCTTTTCAATAGCATCAACCTTGGCTTTATCGACTTCAATACCTCTTTCAGAAACTTTATGCCCCAAGAAAATACCCTCATTAACCATAAAGTGGCACTTTTCCCAATTCAAGACAAGATTAGTTTCTTCACATCTCTGCAAAACTCAATCAAGATTGCTCAAGCAATCATCAAAAGAAGATCCATAGATGGAAAAGTCGTCCATGAAAACCTCAGAAATCTTTTCACAAAAGTCAGAGAATATAGCCATCATGCATCTTTGAAAGGTAGCAGGTGCATTACATAAACCAAAAGACATACATCTATAAGCAAAAGTACCAAAAGGGCATGTAAAAGTAGTCTTTGATTGATCTTTAGCTGACACAGGTATTTGAGAGAAACCAGAATAACCATCTAGAAAGCAGTAATGTGTATGTTTGCATAATCTTTCTAGCATTTGATCGATAAAAGGTAAGGGGTAATGATCTTTCTTAGTAGCCTTATTTAATTTGCGGAAATCAATTACCATCCTATAACCTGTAATAATTCTTTGTGGAATCAATTCATCTTTATCATTAGGAACAATAGTAATACCTCCCTTCTTAGGGACACAATGAACAGGACTTACCCACTGACTATCAGCAACGGGATAAATTATACCTGCCTCCAGAAGCTTTAGTATTTCTTTTCTTACCACTTCTTTCATTTTAGGATCCAGACATCGTTGAGGATCACGAACTGGTTTGGCATCTGCTTACAAATTTATTTTATGTTGACATAGAGTGGTACTAATGCCCTTAAGATCATCCAGAGTATATACAAATAGCAGCACGGTGCTTCTTCAGAGTTTTCAATAATCTTTCTTCTTCATGCTCTGAAAGGTTAGCACTAATAATAACAGGATATATCTTCTTTTCATCAAGATAAGCATATTTAAGATTATCAGGCAACGGTTTAAGCTCAAACACGGGATCACCCTTAGGTGGAGGGGGATCCCCTAGGATTTCAACAGGCAAATTGTGTTTCAGAATAGGTTCTTGTTTAAAGAATACTTCATATATTTCCCTTCTTTCATTCATAAACATATCATTCACATGGTCTAGTAAATATTGTTCTAAAGGATCACTAGGAGGTACGACAATAGAAGCAAGACCAATGATTTCATCCTTACTAGGTAATTCTTCTTCACGGTGTTGTCTACTAAATTTAGAGAAATTAAATTCATGAGTCATATCATCCAAGCCAATAGTAACAACATTCTTTTTGCAGTCTATCTTAGCGTTAACAGTGTTCAAGAAGGGTCTACCAAATATAATGGGACAGAAGCTATCTTGTGGGGAACTAAGAACAAGAAAATCAGCATGATATTTAGTTTTCCTGCACAAGACTTCAACATCTCTAAAAATTCCCACTGCTGAAATAGTATCTCTATTAGCAAGTTTAATTGTGACATCAATATCTTCTAACTCAGCAGGTGCAATTTCATGCTTGATTTCTTTATACAAGTCATAAGGTATAACACTAGCACTAGCACCCATATCACATAAGCCATGATAACAATGTTCTCCTATTTTAACAGAAATAACAGGCACGCCTACCACAGGTCTATGTTTATCTTTAGCACAAGGTTTAGCAATTCTAGCAGTTTCACCACAGAACTGAATAACATGCCCATCAATATTATCAGACAAGAGATCTTTAACGATAGCAACATTAGGTTAAACTTTAACTTGTTCAGGAGGTATATAAGTTCTAATATTGCTTTTACGAACCACAGTTGAAGCTTTAGCATGATCCTTTATCCTAACAGGGAAAGGTGGTTTCTCAGCATAACAAGTAGGAACAATAGGATCATTATAAGTAATAGTCTTTTCTTCAAATTTAATAGGTGCAGCTACTTTTAATTCTATGGGAGGATGATATTTAAACCACTTCTCCTTAGGGAGATCAACATAAGTAGCAAAAGATTCACAGAAAGAAGCTACTATCTCAGAATCAAGTCCATATTTAGTGCTAAACTTACGGAAAATATCGGTATCCATAAAAGATTTAACACAATCAAACTTAGGTGTCATACCTGACTCCTTACCATTGTCGAGGTTCCAATCTTCAGAGTTGCGTTTAATTCTATCTAATAAATCCCATTTAAATCCAATAGTCTTCATCATAAAAGAGCCAGCACAAGAAGTATCAAGCATGGTGCGATTATTTTGAGAAAGCCGAGCATAAAAAATTTGAAGAATTGTTTCTCTTGGGAGCTCATGATTGGGGCATGAATATAACATTGATTTAAGCCTCCCCCAAGCTTGAGCGATGCTTTCTCCTTCGCGAGGCCAAAAATTATATATATATATAATTGCGGTCACGATGAACAAGATGCATAGGGTAATACTTTTGATGAAATTCCAATTTCAATCTTCTATAATTCCATGATCTCGTATCATCACATAGCCTATACCATATCAATGCGTCTCCCTTCAAAGATAAAGGGAAGACCTTCTTCTTACCAACATCATTGGGTATACCTGCAAGCTTAAATAATCCACAAACTTCATCTGCATATATTAGGTGTTCATCAGGATGCTTTGTTCCATCTCCTGTAAAAGGATTAGCTAACAGTTTCTCTATCATACCCGAAGGATACTCATAAGGAATTTCATTTTCAATAGGTTCAGTAGGTTGAGGAGCAACTCTTTGCTCTACTGGTCGGGGTGAAGATACCCCGAACAAGCCCCTCAGAGGATTACTTTCCATAGTAACAAGTGACAGTAAATTTCAGCACACTATATAAATTTTTCCTTACCAAATTCCACCTACCAAAGGCGCTTCACTCCCCGGCAATGGCGCCAGAAAAGAGTCTTGATGACCCACAAGTATAGGGGATCTATCGCAGTCCTTTCGATAAGTAAGAGTGTCGAACCCAACGAGGAGCAGAAGGAAATGATAAGCGGTTTTCAGCAAGGTATTCTCTGCAAGTACTGAAATAGGTGGTAACAGATAGTTTTGTGATGAGATAATTTGTAACGAGCAACAAGTAACAAAAGTAAATAAAGTGCAGCAAGGTGGCCCAATCCTTTTTGTAGCAAAGGACAAGCCTGGACAAACTCTTATATCAGGAAAAGCGCTCCCGAGGACACATGGGAATATCGTCAAGCTAGTTTCCATCACGTTCATATGATTCGCGTTCGGTACTTTGATAATTTGACATGTGTGTGGACCGGTGCTTGGGTGCTGCTCTTACTTGAACAAGCATCCCACTTATGATTAACCTCTATTGCAAGCATCCACAACTACAACAAAAGTATTAAGGTAAACCTAACCATAGCATGAAACATATGGATCCAAATCAGCCCCTTACAAAGCAACGCATAAACTAGGGTTTAAGCTTCTGTCACTCTAGCAACCCATCATCTACTTATTACTTCCCAATGCCTTCCTCTAGGCCCAAATAATGGTGAAGTGTTATGTAGTCGACGTTCACATAACACCACTAGAGGCTAGACAACATACATCTCATCAAAATATCGAACAAATACCAAATTCACACGACTACTAATAGCAAGACTTCTCCCTTGTCCTCGGGAACAAACGTAAATACTCACAAAGCATATTCATGTTCATAATAAGAGGGGTAATAATATGCATAAAGGATCTGAACATATGATCTTCCACCAATTAAACTAACTAGCATCAACTACAAGGAGTAATTAACACTACTAGCAACATACTAGCACCAATCCCGGACTTGGAGACAAGAATTGGATACAAGAGATGAACTAGGGTTTTGAGATGAGATGGTGTTGATGAAGATGTTGATGGAGATTGCCCTCTCCCGATGAGAGGAGCGTTGGTGATGACGATGGCGATGATTTCCCCCTCCGGGAGGGAAGTTTCCCCGGCAGAACAGCTCTACCGGAGCTCTAGATTGGATACGCCAAGGTTTCGCCTCGTGGCGGCGGGGTTTCGTCCCGAAATGTTGCTTCTTATTTTTTTTCTCCATGAAAGACTTCATATAGCAGAAGATGGTCATCGAAGAGCCACCAGGGGGCCCACAAGGTAGGGGGCGCCCCCACCCTCATGGAAAGGGTGTGGGCCCCCTGGTCTTCATCTTTGGCGAGGATTTTTCATTATTTATTATAAGGTATTCCGTGGAGTTTTAGGACTTTTGGAGTTGTGCAGAATAGGTCTCTAATATTTGCTCCTTTTCCAGCCCAGAATTCCAGCTGCCAGCATTCTCCCTCCTTATGTAAACCTTGTAAAATAAGAGAGAATAGCCATAAGTATTGTGACATAATGTGAAATAACAGTCCATAATGCAATAAATATCAATATAAAAGCATGATGCAAAATGGACGTATCATACGTCCTCTGGCCGGTTCACACTTCAAGCCCCTACCGAGTCGTTTCCACCCTCACGGCTGTGTGTGGTTCATCTCTGTCACATGAGTCGCAGCCCTGATTTACTTCTGCTGGGAGTCATCGCCTCACCGCCACCTCCGAACAGCCGTCGTGGCTCGTTCATTTCTGTCGCGGGCCATGGGAGTAGGCCTTACACATTTTTAGTGTAAAAATATGATAGTATGGAGACGCATAAGTTGGATGATGCCAAATGTGTGATGGGTTCTAGGGAAAAATCCATGTGAAACTACACTGGCTCGGTTCCCCAAGAAAAAACAAAAATGAACATGGGCAAAACACGTTGTCGGATTGCATCAACATGCCAGATGGATCTATCACACGTTGCGTTACCCAAAAAATTATCCGGTGATATCTGTCCTAGTTCTTTTATGCAAACATATTTGATTCATCCGAGCATGATTACTCGGCCCTGTATTATTTCTATATGTGCAGGTTAAATTACCCACTACACATGTGAAATTATACTGCACCATGATGCCCAATGGACGTGCGCAAGACGCCGCCCTTGCGGCCCGGTCTGTATCAACTTGTTGGGATCACGCTTGATTGTTGCTCAATGGACGTGCGCCAGACGCCGCCCCTGCGGCCCAAACTACTCTGACTCACCCGAGATTGATCTCAGCTTCGCTAAAGTAATCATTAAGCTCCATGGCGAATAAATTCCGTCTTAACATATCCGGTGAAATCTATCCAATATTTTATATATTCCATGTTGCTTTCTTTAAAAGAGCAATTACTCCGGCTTGCAAAGTTATCTAATGCATGACCTTAAACCGTCATATTGGTGCAAATTTAAAGGCCGTCAGAAAATTGCCGGCTTAAAAAGAAGGATTTCGGTTTAAAATCTGGCTCAAGGGAAAGCTGTCTCCCACAAAGCTTTGAAGCTCTCAATATCCGATTTAAAAAATCCGGTTAAAAAGAATTCATCTCTCGCAAGTTTGAGTTCTCAGAAAAATTACAGGGACCAAAGAGAGTTTGTTGCACAGCATAACTCAAACATAGGCACCCGGCGAGCACAACTCAGAAATATATCACTTGGGGGCTTCCAGCTTATTGAGCTAGGCTATAATTACCCATTGATCCGGCTTATATGCCACATAAAAAATCACTTGGGGGCTTGGTCGTATTCGAACCATAGCTACACCTCTTGATCGGCGTAAGGCCACCAGGGAAATCACTTGGGGGCTAAAGAGAGTGTTGCAAAAGCACAACTCGAACATAGGCACCCACTGAGCACAACTCAAAATATTGCTCGGGGGCTCTTTGCTTCTCAAAGAACAAAGAGTCTACACCCTTGTAATAGGCTATCAAGCCAGGCTTGGAAGCCAGGTGTATTCACCTAAAACCCCGGGTTATCACGCCTTCTTTAAGTAAGCCACTCCGTCCAGGTAATCCTGGTATGACCCGCCGAACGTTTGGCAAGTCAATCTTATACAGACCCTGAACTTGTCAAATTTAAAACGACGATTGGTTAATGTGAGGTCCGTCTTAAAAGGCTTTGTAAAATGGTTTAACTCAGTGGCCTGCCAGCCCATGAAAAGCCTCGCATCTTCCCATGCTTGTATTCGACAAATTTTCTATTTTTGAGGTTTACAACACTTTATGATAAACCGGTGTTTATTAACCCGGCCTGGCCTTCGACTATAAGTCGCCAGTATATATTTGGATTGTGCCATTGGAATCATGCTCTTATAAATCATTGAGTATATTATTCAAATCTTTAAAATAGCCAACATGGCTGGATTTTTATTATGGTTATCAATAACCAATATTATGATTGAGGTTTTCAAAGTCGCTTTAGCGCAATGACTATTATTTTATCAATAGATATGATTCATTCTATAATGGAAGGAATAGTCCTGAGTCGCTGCAGGCTTACGACCTGGCACTTGGGGGATACATCATTCAAGTTAAGATCACATCAAATATGCAAGTCTCATGTCACTGCAAGCATGCACCATGACACTTGGGGGCTAATGCAAAGTCATTTTTACTAGTCTTATCGCAGACCCGACTCATCATATCATAATGAGCCGGCCCTTGGGGGCTACCAATTGCTCCTGTTAACAATTCAAGGTACACAAGTTTTCATCCATTATATTGAAGGATCCACTACTCAGTTGGTAAAGCACAAAGCTCTCAACCTTGTGGACGTGGGTTCAAGCCCCATGATGGGGGTTACATCATATAATGTTATTCTCAATGAAGTATATATAAAGTCCCAGCTCAATATTATCTTACTGAGCCGGCCCTTGGGGACTACATGTTGTTGTTCAAAGTCTACATGATTATATTTACAAAGTCCCTGCTCATTATTGCATAATGACCTGGTCCTTAGGGGCTACACTGGTTGAAGTTTTTATGAGCATAAAGCGATTTCAAGTCCCGGGTTGCTGCAAGCATGACAACCTGGCAGTTGGGGGCTACCTATGTGGAATACTCAGTTTATGACTAATGACGGAGATGAACAAATCGGTTTTCTTCAAGGCAGTGACATTTATATTGAAGCAAGTCTTAAGTTGTTGCTACGCTACCTTCTTACGACTTGGGGGCTACAAGTGATAGGCATATAAGAGTTATATTTTCAAGCTTGATGTTAACTAAAATTATGACCCGGTGCTATCAATATTTATAAAGCGGCAATTTTGGCAATGATAAACCGGCAAGTTCTACATCCTTAAACCGGCTGAAGATCAGATGGGTATTTGAAGGACCAATATTTTTGTTAAGCATTTGGAGCTGAGTCAATGAATTATTCTTCATAATATTTTTATGTGACAAACCAATGTCAGCAAATTGATTATGAAGCTGGTCTATTGACCCAGATTTTCTAGAAGAAGGAAATGACAAGGACTTAAGGATGATCAGGATCAGTTTAACATGGATAAATCCAAATTAAACTGGAGGCTAATGTCGGGGATATACCCCGCGGTATGACCCGGCCGGAGTTATAACCCGGCTGGGACCTGGTAAACCGGCAGGTGTTAAGTCAGATGATAACCCGGCAGGTGTTAAGTCAGATGATAACCCGGCAGGTGTTAAGTCAGATGATAACCCGACAGATGTTAAGTCAGATCATAAACCGGCAGGAAGTCATAACCCGGTAGACCATCATAAACCGGCAGACCATCATAAACCGGCAGACCATCATAAACCGGCAGACCATCATAAACCGGCAGACAGTCATAACCCGGCAGACAGTGATAATTGGTTGACAGTCATAACCCGGCAGATAGAGTCGCCTGGGGTTATGAAGCCCGAGACGTTATGAAGCCCATGAAGAGAAGTCAGAATAGTTTAAGTCTTAATCCGAGTTGGACTCTACATGTAACCATCCCCTTCAACATATATAAGGAGGGACAGGGCACCCCAAGAGAGAGGAGAAAATAATCTTAGGGCTAGACATAACTGGGAGAGCCGGTTTGCGGCAACTCCCTCGTGATGATAATGAGACCTAGCCACAAAACAGCATGTAGGGTTGTTACCGGATGATGTTTCCCGGGGCCCGAAGCTGTCTAAACCCTTGTCTTGTGTTGCGTCTCTTGATTCCGCTCAACCCCTCTCAAGCTACCACATAGATGCGTTGGCCTCACGACTAAGTCCTCACACAAGGACATCTGCTGTGACTAATCCACGACAATTAGTGTGCTATCAAACGTCACAATGTAACTGGGTGATTATAAAGATTCTCGACAGGTGTCTCCAATGGTGTTTGTTGAGTTGGCATAGATCAAGATTAGGATTTGTCACTCCGATTGTCGGATAGGTATCTCTGGGCCCTCTCGGTAATGCTCATCACTATAAGCCTTGCAAGCAATGTGACTAAAGAGTTAGTTACGGGATGATGCATTATGGAACGAGTAAAGAGACTTGCCGGTAACGAGATTGAACTAGGTACGAGGATACCGACGATCGAATCTCGGGCAAGTAACATACCGATGACAAAGGGAACAATGTATGTTGTTATGCGGTTTGACCGATAAAGATCTTCGTAGAATATGTAGGAGCCAATATGAGTGATACGTCTCCAACGTATCTATAATTTTTGTTTGTTCCATGCTATTATATTATCCATCTAGGATGTTTTATATGCCTTTATATACCATTTTATATGATTTTTGGGACTAACCTATTAACCTAGAGCCCAGTGCCAGTTTCTATTTTTTCCTTGTTTTTGAGTTTTACAGAAAAGGGATACCAAACAGAGTCCAATTGACGTGCCAATTTTTGATGATTTTTTTATGGACCAAAAGAAGCCCCTGGAGTAAAAGAGTTGGGCCAGGAGAGTCCCGGGCCATCCACGAGGGTGGGGGCGCACCCTACCCCCCGAGCACGCCGCCCTATCTTGTGGATGATTCGGAGACCCCCTAACTTGTTCCTGACGCCAAAAATTCCTATAAATACAAAAACCTCCAAAAAATAACCTAGATTAGGAGTTCCGCCACTGCAAGCCTCTGTAGCCATCGAAAACCAATCTAGGCCCGTTAGGGCACCCTGCCAGAGGGGGAATCCCTCTCCGGTGGCCATCTTCATCATCCCGGTGCTCTCCATGATGAGGAGGGAGTAGTTCACCCTCGGGGCTGAGGGTATGTACCAGTAGCTATGTGTTTGATCTCTCTCACGCGCGCGTTCTTGATTTGGCACGATCTTGATGTATTGCGATCTTTGCTATTATAGTTGGATCTTATGATGTTTCTCCCCCTCTACTCTCTTGTAATGGATTGAGTTTTCCCTTTGAAGTTATCTTATCGGATTGAGTCTTTAAGGATTTGATAACATTTGATGTATGTCTTGCATGTGCTTATCTGTGGTGACAATGGGATATTCACGTGATCTACTTGATGTATGTTTTGGTGATCAGCTTGCGGGTTCCGTGACCTTGTGAACTTATGTATAGGGGTTGGCACATGTTTTCGTCTTAACTCTCCGGTAGAAACTTTGGGGCACTCTTTGAAGTTCTTTGTGTTGGTTGAATAGATGAATCTGAGATTGTGTGATGCATATCGTATAATCATACCCACATATACTTGAGGTGACATTGGAGTATCTAGGTGACATTAGGGTTTTGGTTGATTTGTGTCTTAAGGTGTTATTCTAGTACGAACTCTATGATAGATTGAACTGAAAGAATAGCTTCGTGTTATTTTACTACGGACTCTTGAATAGATCGATCAGAAAGGATAACTTTAAGGTGGTTTCGTACCCTACAATAATCTCTTCGTTTGTTCTCCGCTATTAGTGACTTTGGAGTGACTCTTTGTTACATGTTGAGGGATAGTTATATGATCCAATTATGTTATCCTTGTTGAGAGAACTTGTGAAAGATCGTGGATGTCGCCTAGAGGGGGGGTGAATAGGCGTTTTAAAATAATTACGGTTTAGGCTTGAACAAATGCGGAATAAACCTAGCGGTTAATTTGCCAAGCACAAAGCCTAAAACAACTAGGCTCACCTAAGTGCACCAACAACTTATGCTAAGAAAGATAAGCAACTATGTGATAGCAAGATATATGACAAGAAACAATATGGCTATCACAAAGTAAAGTGCATAAGAAAAGGGCTCGGGTAAGAGATAACCGAGGCACGAGGAGACGATGATGTATCCCGAAGTTCACACCCTTGCGGATGCTAATCTCCGTTTGGAGCGGTGTGGAGGCACAATGCTCCCCAAGAAGCCACTAGGGCCACCGTAATCTCCTCACGCTCTCGCACAATGCAAGATGCCGTGATTCCACTAAGGGACCCTTGAGGGCGGTCACCGAACCCGTACAAATGGCAACCCTTGGGGGCGGTCACCGAACCCGTACACTTTGGCAACCCTTGGGGGCGGTCACCGGAACCCGTCAAATTGCTCGGGGCAATCTCCACAACCTAATTGGAGACCCCGACGCTTGCCTAGAGCTTTACACCACAATGATTGAGCTCCGAACAACAACAACCGTCTAGGGCGCCCAAGCACCCAAGAGGAACAAGCTCAAGGGTACCAAGCACCCAAGAGTAATAAGCTTCTCAACTTGTAACTTCCACGTATCACCGTGGAGAACTCAAACCAATGCACCAAATGCAATGGCAAGGGCACACGGAGTGCCCAAGTCCTTCTCTCTCAAATCCCACCGAAGCAACTAATGCTAGGGAGGAAAATGAGAGGAAGAACAAGAAAGAGAACATAAAGAACTCCAAGATCTAGATCCAAGGAGTTCCCCTCACATAGAGGAGAAAGTGATTGGTGGAAATGTGGATCTAGATCTCCTCTCTCTTTTCCCTCAAAAACTAGCAAGAAACCATGGAGGGATTGAGAGTTAGCAAGCTCGAAGAAGGTCAACAATGGGGGAAGAACACGAGCTCGAAGGATAAGGTTCATTGGGGAAGAAGACCCCCTTTTATAGGAGGGGGAAAATCCAACCGTTATGTGCTCAGCCCGCACACGAGCGGTACTATCGCTCAGGCAGAAGAAACAGGGAAAAGGAGCAACAAAACATGAACCTTGGGGCGGTAGTACCGCAGGAGACAGCGGTACTACCGCCGGGTTAAGCGGTACTACCGCTCCCTTTGGCGGTACTGCCGCGCAGAACAAAGGGGAAAGGGAAAGAGGGAACCGGGCGGTACTACCGCGGAGGACGGGCGGTACTGCCGCTAAGGAGCGGTACTGCCGCACTACTGCCACGGCGAGGTACCGCACAATCCGACACAGAAAAAGACCCCTCGAATCGACGCGGTAGGGACCTGGTAAGCCAGTGGTAGTACTGCTGCGGAGTCACCGCCGGTACTACTGCTGCAGAGCGATACTGCCGCTTGTGACCCCTCAGTGGTACTACCGCTGGGTACCACGGTACTACCGCTGGGACCCTGTCAAAAACCACACTCAAGAAAACAAGAACTGCCATAACTTCTGCATATGAGCTCCGAATTGAGCAAACTCAAGCTTGTTGGAAACAAGACGACAAGTAAGAAGAGGCAGGGGAGGTATGCCTAATAGAAAGAGGAGTGAAACCTCCAACCGAGAAGAACCGGCAAAACCTCCAACATCGAAAACATCATAGAAGATGCAAGCGAACTCCGTTTTCGATGAACTCAAGCTTATCAACAAGATGACCGTAAGCTCTAAGACTCACAAAGAGAACCAAACAAGAACCAAGAAAGATGATGCAAGGATGCAATGGTTTGAGCTCTCAACGAACGATACGATCAAGCTACTCATTGAGAGCCCCCCTTGATAGTATGGCAATCGATCCTATAACCCGGTCTCCCAACTACCATATGAGACCGATAAAATAGAAAACCTATCAAGGGCAAACCTTTGCCTTGCACATGGTCCACTTTGAAGGAAATATGCCCTAGAGGCAATAATAAAGTTATTGTTTATTTCCTTATTTCATGATAAATGTTTATTATTCATGCTAGAATTGTATTAACCGGAAACATAATACATGTGTGAATACATAGACAAACAGAGTGTCACTAGTATGCCTCTACTTGACTAGCTCGTTAATCAAAGATGGTTATGTTTCCTAACCATGGACAAAGAGTTGTTATTTGATTAACGGGATCACATCATTAGGTGAATGATCTGATTGACATGACCCATTACATTAGCTTAGCACCCGATCGTTTAGTATGTTGCTATTGCTTTCTTCATGACTTATACATGTTCCTATGACCATGAGATTATGCAACTCCCGTTTGCCGGAGGAACACTTTGTGTGCTACCAAACGTCACAACGTAACTGGGTGATTATAAAGGTGCTCTACAGGTGTCTCCAAAGGTACATGTTGGGTTGGCGTATTTTGAGATTAGGATTTGTCACTCCGATTGTCGGAGAGGTATCTCTGGGCCCTCTCGGTAATGCACATCACTTAAGCCTTGCAAGCATTGCAACTAATGAGTTAGTTGCGAGATGATGTATTACGGAATGAGTAAAGAGACTTGCCGGTAACGATATTGAACTAGGTATTGAGATACCGACGATCGAATCTCGGGCAAGTAACATACCGATGACAAAGGGAACAACGTATGTTGTTATGCGGTCTGACCGATAAAGATCTTCGTAGAATATGTAGGAGCCAATATGGGCATCCAGGTCCCGCTATTGGTTATTGACCGGAGACGTGTCTCGGTCATGTCTACATTGTTCTCGAACCGTAGGGTCCGCACGCTTAAGGTTTCGATGACAGTTATATTATGAGTTTATGAGTTTTGATGTACCGAAGGAGTTCGGAGTCCCGGATGAGATCGGGGACATGACGAGGAGTCTCGAAATGGTCGAGACATAAAGATCGATATATTGGACGACTATATTCGGACTTCGGAAAGGTTCCGAGTGATTCGGGTATTTTTCGGAGTATCGGAGAGTTACGGGAATTCGCCGGGAGAAGTATTGGGCCTTATTGGGCCATACGGGAAAGAGAGAGGGGCTGCCTAGGGCAGGCCGCGCGCCCCCCAAGGCCTAGTCCGAATTGGACTAGGGGGAGGGGCTGCACCCCTTCCTTGTTTCCTACTCCTACTACATGGAAGGACTCCTAGTTGGACTAGGAAAGGGGGAATCCTACTACCGGTGGGAGTAGGACTCCCCTAGGGCGCGCCATAGAGAGGGCCGGCCCTCCTCTCCTCCACTCCTTTATATACGGGGGCAGGGGGCACCCCATAGACACACAAGTTGATCTTCATGATCGTTCCTTAGCCGTGTGCGGTGCCCCCCTCCACCATATTCCACCTCGATCATATTGTTGCAGTGCTTAGGCGAAGCCCTGCGACGGTAGAACATCAAGATCGTCACCATGCCGTCGTGCTGACGGAACTCCTCCCCGACGCTTTGCTGGATCGGAGTCCGGGGATCGTCATCGAGCTGAACGTGTGCCAAGAACTCGGAGGTGCCGGAGTAACGGTGCTTGGATCGGTCGGATCGGGAAGACGTACGACTACTTCCTCTACGTTGTGTCAACGCTTCCGCTTCGGTCTACGAGGGTACGTAGACAACACTCTCCCCTCTCGTTGCTATGCATCACCATGATCTTGCGTGTGCGTAGGAATTTTTTTGAAATTACTAAGTTCCCCAACACACTTGAGCTAGATGATGACGATCTAGACTCCCTCAAGTTGAACCACCTTTCTTGATTGTGTTGGCTCGATGAAGACTAGTTGATTGCTCCCCCATACTCCACTATGGGTGAGCCTTTCTTCCGCACATCTTCACAAGTCCATTGTCACCACAATGGACGGCAAGCTTCAAGCATTTGATCTCTTCGTGATGCTCCACTTGAACTTGCACAGCAACCTTTCTTGATTGTGTTGAGTCGATGAAGACTAGTTGATTGCTCCCCCATACTCTACTATGGGCGAGCTACTCTTCCGCACATCTTCACAGGTCCATTATCACCACAAAGGACAACAAGCTTCAAGCATTTGATCTCTTCATGGTGCTCCACTTGAACTTGCACATCGCAACCTAACCCCACAAAGAACCCTCACGAAGATCATGGGTTAGTACACAAAGCGTAATTGACAATGCTTACCATACCATGGGATCACTTGATCCCTCTCGGTACATCTACGCTTTGTGGGTTGATCATCTTGATTCACTATTTAACTTAGTCTTGATCAACCTCTCACAAGACCAATCTTTAGGTAATTCCTTGAATAGCACCTTGGTCGACACAAACTCTCCTTGAAACCAACACATGTACTCCAAGAAAAGCATATGGACAAAACCTTCAAATATAACTCAAGGCAACCATTAGTCCATAGAGATTGTCATCAATTACCAAAACCAAACATGGGGGCACCGCATGTTCTTTCAACTTGCACTAGTGAAAGTATGAACCCTAGGCCTTGTTTCAACGCATTGCAATACCGTTTTCGCTCACTTTTATCATTAGTTACCTTGCTGTTTTTTATATTTTCAGATTACAAAAACATATATCTACCATCCATATTGCACTTGTATCACCATCTCTTCGCCGAACTAGTGCACCTATACAATTTACCATTGTATTGGATGTGTTGGGGACACAAGAGACTCTTTGCTATTTGGTGGCAGGGTTGTTTGAGAGAGACCATCTTCATCCTACGCCTCCCACAGATTGATAAACCTTAGGCCATCCACTTGAGGGAAATTTTCTACTGTCCTACAAACCTCTGCACTTGGAGGCCCAACAACGTCTACAAGAAGAAGGATGTGTAGTGGACATCAAGCTCATTTCTGGCGCCTTTGCCGGGGAGGTTAGCGCTTGAAGGTATATCTTTAGATCTTGCAATCGAATCTTTTAGTTTCTTGTTTTATCACTAGTTTAGTCTATAAAAGAAAAGTACAAAAAATGGAATTAAGGTTGCCTCATATGCTTCATCTTTTTAATGTCTTTTGTGAAAATAAGGATTCCAATAATTGTGCCAAAGTGTTAGAAGAAGAATGCATTAAAATGTTTGGCACTAAATCTTTGGATGACGAGCATGATTGCAATGTTGTTAGTATGAATTCTTTGAATATCCATGATGCTAATGATATGCAAAGCCACAAGCTTGGGGATGCTATGTTTGATGAAGATGATGTTTTTGTCCCCGAAGTTTTGATGAGAAAATTTATTATGATGAAAGCATCCCTCCTATCTATGATGATTATTGTGATGACACATATGCTATAAAGAATAATGATAACCATAACACTTGTCATCTTGATTTTAATTTTCAATTGGATTATGCCTCACATGATAGTTATATTGTTGAATTCATTCATGATGCCACTGAAAATTATTATGAGGGAGGAATATATGCTTGTAGGAATTGCAATAATATCAAGTTTCCTCTCGTGCTTAAAGTTTTGAAGTTATGTGTGTTTTGCTTTCCTATGCTAGTTGATTCTTGTTCCCATAAATTGTTTGCTCACAAAATCCCTATGCATAGGAAGTGGGTTAGAATTAAATGTGCTAGTCATATTCTTCATGATGCTCTCTTTATGTTTCAATTCTTATCTTTTATGTGAGCATCATTGAAATCATCATGCCTAGCTAGGGGCGTTAAACGATAGCACTTGTTGGGAGGAAACCCAATTTTATTTTTGTTCTTTGCTTTTTGTTCCTGTTTAGGAATAAATAATTCATATAGATTCTGTTATGATTGTGTTTTTTATGTTTTAATTAGTGTTTGTGCCAAGTAAATCCTTTAGGTTCTTCTTAGGTGATTGTTGTTTGATCTTGCTGATAAAAACAGAAAGTTTGCGCTCACGAAAATAGTTTTCATTTTTTACCAGAGAGCGATAAAATACCAATTCCAACTGCAGTAGATCAATATACAAATTATTTAGGTCTTCCTAAGTTTTCAGAATTTTTGGAGTTACAGAAGTATTCGAAACCTCCAGTTTGCTACAGACTGTTCTGTTTTTGACAGATTCTGTTTTCATTGTGTTGTTTGCTTATTTTGATGAATCTATGAGTAGTATCGGATGGTATGAACCATAGAGAAGTTGGGATACAGTAGATATTACACCAATATGAATTTATAATGAGTTCACAACAGTACCTAAATGGTGATTTATTTTCTTATACTAACGGAGCTTACAAGTTTTCTGTTAAGTTTTGTGTTGTGAAGTTTTCAAGTTTTGGGTAAAGATTCGATGGACTATGGAATCAGGAGTGGCAAGAGCCTAAGCTTGGGGATGCCCAAGGCACCCCAAGGTAATATTCAAGGACAACCAAGAGCCTAAGCGTGGGGATTCCCAAGATGGCATCCCCTCTTTCGTCTTCGTTCATCGGTAACTTTACTTGAGGCTATATTTTTATTTACCACATGATATGTGTTTTGCTTGGAGTGTCATTTTCTTTTCTTTTTTTGCTTGCTGTTTGAATAATATACCAAGATCTGAAATTCTTAAATGTTAGAGAGTCTTCACATAGTTGCATAATTATTCAACTACTCATTGATCTCCATTTATATCTTTCGGAGTAGTTTGTCTTTGCTCTAGTGCTTCACTTATATCTTTTAGAGAACGATGGTGGTTTTATTTTGAAGAAATTAATGAACTCTCATGCTTCACTTATATTATTTTGAGAGTCTTTAGAACATCATGGTAATTTGCTTTGGCTATAAAATTAGTCCTAATATAAATAGGCATCCAAGATGGGTATAATAAAAACTTTCATATAGAGTGCATTAAATACTATGAGAAGTTTGATACTTGATAGTTGTTTTGAGATATAAAGATGGTAATATTAGAGTCGTTCTAGTTGAGTAATTGTGGAATTGAGAAATACTTGTGTTGAATTTTGCAAGTCCCGTAGCATGCACGTATGGTAAACGTTGTGTGACAAATTTGAAGCATGAGGTGTTCTTTGATTGCTTTCCTTATGATTGGCGGTCGGGGATGAGCGATGGTCTTTTCCTACCAATCTATCCCCCTAGGAGCATGCGCTTAGTGCTTGGTTTTGACGACTTGTAGATTTTTGCAATAAGTATGTGAGTTCTTTATGACTAATGTTGAGTCCATGGATTATACGCACTCTCACCCTTCCATCATTGCTAGCCTCTTCGGTACCGTGCGTTGCCCTTTCTCACCTCGGGAGTTGGTGCAAACTTCGCCGGTGCATCCAAACCCCGTGATATGATACGCTCTATCACACATAAGCCTCATTATATCTTCCTCAAAACAGCCACCATACCTACCTATTATGGCATTTCCATAGCCATTCTGAGATATATTGCCATGCAACTTTCCACCGTTCCATTTATTATGACAACGCTCCATCATTGTCATAGTGCTTTGCATGATCATGAAGTTCACATCATATTTGTGGCAAAGCCACTGCTACCTCTTGAGCACTGCGTTGGGTTTCCCTTGAAGAGGAAAGGGTGATGCAGCAAAGTAGCGTAAGTATTTCCCTCCGTTTTTGAGAACTAAGGTATCAATCCAGTAGGAGACTACACGCAAGTCCCTCGTACCTACACAAACAAATAAGAACCTTGCAACCAACGTGATAAAGGGGTTGTCAATCCCTTCACAGTCACTTATGAGAGTGAGATCCGATAGAGATAATAATAATAAGATACATATTTTTGGTATTTTTATGATATAGATTGAAAGTAAAGATTGCAAAATAAACGGTGCCATAAATAGCTAGTTGATGGGAGATTAATATAATAGAGAATAGACCCAGGGGCCATCGGTTTCACTAGTGGCTTCTCTCAAGATAGCATAAGTATTACGGTGGGTGAACAAATTACTATCGAGCAATTGATAGAAAAGTGCATAATTATGAGAATATCTAGGCATGATCATGTACATAGGCATCACGTCCGCGACAAGTAGACCGAAACAATTCTGCATCTACTACTATTACTCCACACATCGACCGCTATCCAGCATTCATCTAGAGTATTAAGTTCATAAGAACAGAGTAACACATTAAGCAAGATGACATGATGTAGAGGGATAAACTCAAGCAATATGATATAAACCCCATCTTTTTATCCTCGATGGCAACAATACAATACGTGCCTTGTTGCCCCTGTTGTCACTGGGAAAGGACACCGCAAGATTGAACCCACAGCTAAGCACTTCTCCCATTGCATGAAAGATCAATCTAGTAGGCCAAACCAAACTGATAATTCTAAGAGACTTGCAAAGATAACAAATCATACATAAAAGATTTCAGAGAAGAATCAAATATTGTTCATAGATAATCTTGATCATAAACCCACAATTCATCGGATCTCAACAAACACACCGCAAAAAGAGTTACATTGAATAGATCTCCAAGAAGATCAAGGAGAACTTTGTATTGAGATCCAAAGAGAGAGAAGAAGCCATCTAGCTAATAACTATGGACCCGAAGGTCTGAGGTAAACTACTCACACATCATCGGAGAGGCTATGGTGTTGATGTAGAAGCCCTCCGTGATCGATTCCCCCTCCGGCGGAGCTCCGGAAAAGGCCCCAAGATGGGATCTCTTGGGTACAGAAGGTTGCGGCGGTGGAAAAAGGGTTTCGTGGTGCTCCTAGATGTTTTCGGGGTATGTGGACATATATAGGAGGAAGAAGTAGGTCGGTGGAGTCATGGGGGGCCCACGAGGGTGGGGGCGTGCCCATGGGGCAGGCGCGCCTCCCTGCCTCGTGGCCTCCTCGTTGATTTCTTGACGTCCACTCCAAGTCCTCTGGATCATGTTTGTTCCAAAAATAACTCTCCCAAAGGTTTCATTCCGTTTGGATTCCGTTTGATATTCCTTTTCCGCGAAACACTGAAATAGGCAAAAAAACAACAATTTGCACTGGGCCTTGGGTTGGTAGGTTAGTCCCAAAAATAATATAAAAGTGTATAAATAAGCCCATTAACATCCAAAACAGATAATATAATAGCATGAAACAATCAAAAATTATAGATACGTTGGAGACGTATCAGCCACCTTCATAATTCTTTCATACATGTCACTCTTGATTCATTGCACATCCCGGTACACCGTCGGAGGCATTCACATAGAGTCATATTTTGTTCTAAGTATCAAGTTGTAATTCTTGAGTTGTAAGTAAATAAAAGTGTGATGATTTTCATTATTAGAGCATTGTCCCATGTGAGGAAAGGATGTTCTAGACTATGATTCCCCCAGTCAGGATGAGATTTCGGACGAAATATATATATATATAGGACAACACTATTCTAATCCCAGGATTAGAATAGTTATTTGGATCACAGCGCCCTATATAGGAGCCGCAGTAGTGTTCCCAAACTCCATCGAAAAAAACGATCTTGTGTCCCGCACCTCCCGTGCCTGATCCCCACCTCGCTCGCCTCGATCCCCAACCGGCGACCCCTCCCCCACCCGTCGCCAGTGCTCCGCCCCGCCCCGGACCCCCCCCCCCGCTGTAGGTGCCCCGCCCCACCGCCGCCTGGCTCCCTGCGCGCCGCTGCCCCGACCACCCGCGCGTCGCTGCCTGGCTCCCTGAGTGCTGCCGCCACGACCACATGCCCGCCGCCGGCTTGGCTCCATGCGTGCCGCTGACTCCAACCATCTGCGCGGCGCCGCCCCGACCACCTGCACGCCGCCGCCTGTCTCCCTGTGCGCCGTCGGCGCTGACCACCTGAGCGCCGGTGCCACGCCAAGATCCAAGCTAGAGGTACACTACATGTCAGCGTCTGATCTCCCGTGCTCCTCCCCTCAAGTTCTTCTCTTCCTGTGTCGCCAGAAGCCAGCCATGGTGAGCATCGTCCCTCCCCATCAACTCTCTCCGACCTTCCCTGTCAACTCTCTCTGACCTTCCCCGCACCTCTCCTAGCTGCAGTGCACGATGCTTCGTGGCGTCCCAGGTTCCTCTCCGAAAACAGCCGTGAGTAGTGCTCCCATGAAAATCCTCTCGTGTGTGCAAAGCTATGCCATCCAACTAATATGGCTAAATTTGTTTAGCAGTTTTTTTCTCTTTGAACTAGATGACGAACATGCCCAAACTTATGGATGTGTTGCTCATGTGAAAAATGTGTTAACTGAACTTCACAATCTTGACCGAAGATGTTTTCAAAAATGTGTTAACCCCTGCTCCCATGCATCGGCGACCAGCCATCTCCAATCCTCGCACGCACGCCGTAGCACTTGCATTTCGATGCTCCAATGCCTACTGGCACTGCCTGCATCTTTGTCCTACAAAAAACTCTAGCAGTGTTTAATTCTTGTGATTTCTTGCAGCAGTTCAATATATATTATACAAGAAGAACAAACTAACAGTATGTTGCAGATGTTCTCTTTTGTGATTGTCGTAGACTTCCAACAGTTTAGATGTGGGCAAGTCAAACAGAGCTCTCTTTGCTTCCGTCTCACCACCACAACCACGGCAGCAAGGCGCACTACGTCCATGGCGGGAGACCGGCACCAAGGTGGCCTGCCAGGGTCATGGACGGGTTCAAGAAGATGCTGGTGGGCCTATTCGCCTTCCCGCCACGGCCGCCCAACGTCACCTTCTCCGCCAACTCCAGGGGCGATGGCGAGGACGCTGTGGCTGTGGCACCCAAGAGGCCATCGTGCAGCAACTCCAACCTGCAGCCGGTGAACAAGGAGCACTACGACGAGGCCATCTCCGACCGCGTCGAGTTCTTCCACCGATTCGCCAGGGTGGATGTCAGGTCACGGCCGTCGTCGTTGTCCCACTTCTGAATTCCCATCGTCGACAACTTTGTGCTAGCTTCAAGCATATCCCACTGTGTGTGGGCATGTGTATGTGTGTATGTCATGTTACTGTGTTCTTTCTTTTGACATCTGCCATGTTAGTATGTTACTGTGTTAGTAAAATGGATAGCGAGCCAACTGCTGCAGGTCAATGGTAACAAGTATCAAAAGAGTTTTGGATGCGAGGATGTTGCAAAGTCCTAGTCGGCTAGTGATAACTGTGCTATAACTTTATGGTAGGCCGATCATAGCTTGGATTAGTGTATTTCATTTCATAGCTTGAATTTTGTAACTTGTTAAGTTTATTGTGCAGAACCTTCAGAAAAGATACCAAAAAAGTATGTCATGGACCTTGTAACTCCTTCCCCTTTTTCCATTCATGCATGTTCTTTCACGTGATTTGATGTAAGGAAGTTTGTGTAAACCATATTGTTTACATACACCTAAAGCAGTATGTATTTTTTAAAGTAATCTGGAAGTTCAAATATTATTGTATAGAGAGTTCAATCATTGTATTTTAGGAAGAATGCATCTTATTGTTAAAAAATGCTTAGAGGAAAAGCATTCATAAAAAAAGTAGCAAGCCGATTTTTGGGAGGTTCAAAATGTTAAATTCACACAAAAAAAGAGTGTAGAAAAAGATGGGCGCCGCAAAAAATGATACTAAACAAACAAATAATTTGAAGTACAAATTCGCGGAGTTGGGTGGTTCAATAAATAAAAAATACAAAACAAAAGACTAGTCTTTAGGTTGCACGGGCCCATGACAAGCTCGTAAATTTAAAAATTGTTTTTTATGGTGGAAAATATCCTTTGATTTCAATTTTTACGTAGAGAAACAGTGAGCAAAAAAGACCACAATAAAAAATGATGTCATTTTCCGTGATTTTACCCGTTTTATGTGGAGAAAGAGTTAGCAAAAAAAGACTAGTCTCCAGGTTGTTCAACATAATGTTATTATTCACCAATGCACCGCTTTCTCTCTGGGAGCAGAAAAAGAGAGAAGTTCATCCTGGCAGCCCAATGTGGTTCAATTTGTATCTTAAAAGAAGACCCTAAAAGTTCAAAATTAAATAATGATATGGTTCAATTTTTATTTAGTCAGAAACGATTTCCCTTGAGACTAAATAATCAAGCCACCAAGTTCACATTAATAATAACAAAGCAGTTCAATATATACAAAAAACTCAAGTTCTTCTTGTTTTCTATAAAAAGAAAAGTATGAAGTTCAATTTAAAAACTAAAAATACAAAAGGATTTTCACCATTTCTAAATAAAAAAACTCTCGAAGTTCAAAGTAAAATAATGGAGCGGTTCGATGTTTACTAAAACTAATAGGATATTTTCCATTACGAAAAAACAAGAAGTCCAAATTTTAAAAATGGAGAAGTTCGATGTGAAGAAAAAACTTAGATTTTTTTTCTCGTTGCTAAAGAATAAAATGAAGAAGTTCAAATTAAAATAATGGAACATATCAAAAAGGTTTATAAAAAATGATTTCCCTATTTTCTAAAAATACCCGAGAAGCCCATATTAAAACAACATCATGGCTCAATCTTTACAAAAAATAGAGCGCTTCAAAATTTCATAAAAAAGATTAAGAAAAAACCAGGAAGTCCATATTAAAAAGATGGAGAAGTTCGATGATTATAGAAAACTCAGATTTTCCTCATTATTAAATAATGGAAACAAGAAGTTCAAAAAAAATAAGAAGTTCAAATTTTAAAAATAGAGCGCTTCAAAATTTCATAAAAAAAGATTAAGAAATAAACCAGGAAGTTCATAATTAAAAAGATGGAGAAGTTCGATGATTATAGTGAACTCAGATTTTCCTCGTTATTAAAGAATGGAAACAAGAAGTTCAAAAAAATAAGAAGTTCAACTTTTAAAAATAGAGCGCTTCAAAATTCATAAAAAAAGATTAAGAAACTTAGATTAAAAATTCATTAAAAAACTCACATATTTCCCCGTAACCGAGTAATGCAAGGAATGCATTTCAGGTAACATTTAAAAGTATAGAAAATAAAATCTTAAAAGGTTTGTTGAAAGAAGTTCAAGTGCTCTGTCCGGAGAAGTTCAAAAATTGTTGCGAGAGAGGTTCACCTTGTATTCCATGTTTGATTTTTCCGTATAAAAATCTAATACAATTCTTTACTCAAAATATAAATAGGTGAAGTTCATATTGAAAAAAGAGAGAAGTTCGAAGTATATTAAAACCTAGGATTTACCTGTTCAAAAAATAAAAAACACAACGCCATTTTTTGCACTTTTAAAAACAACTCATAAACGAAAAAATGGTTGCTAGAAGTTCAAGTGCTCGGTGAGGAAAAGTTCAAAAAATTCTTGTGAGAGGTTAACCTTGTATTTAGATGTCCAAAATACGTAAAAAAATATGTTGTTTTTTGTGTTTTAAAATAATTCTCTCAAACCAGAGAGAAGTTCAAAGTGATAATAACCAGAAGTTCACGTACTACATGGTGTGTATTTCATACAAGAAAAAAACAATAAAGTGAAACAGAATGAAGTTCAAATAGACATGCCCCAGAAGTTCAACTACTTCAGCGGTGCAAAAAACAGCACGTCAAAAACAAAGTGATGTTCAAACAGACATACCCCGAGAAGTTCAACTACTTCACGCAGTGCGTTTCCATTCGCAATGAACATAGAAATCATGATCTCGTCATTTCTCTAATTTTCTTCAAAACGACAGGAATATCATCTGTGTAAGTTCAAGTCCTCGGTTGGAGAAAGTTAAAAAAATATTGTGAGAGAGGTTTGTACAAAAAGAATATCATTTGTGTAACACTGACGAAATGGATGAGAAAATTACAAACGAAAATATGTCACAGAAGTTCAACGTGAAAATAGCAGGAAGTTCATCAACTACACTGAATGAATTTTAGATGAATAACTTTTAAAATTATCGCGATTATGAAAAGATGATCAACACGGGAAACTTGCGTGCTTACAGCAGCTTTCCATCGCTATATCACCTGCTCAATTCCGGTGAATGGATGGAGAGTTACGAGCAAGTGGATGGAGACCTGCGAGCAAAAAAAACACGTGAAAAACAGAGTGAAGTTCAGGTACACGCGCCGAGAAGTTCATGTTCTTCACGCGGTGCATTTTCGAAGAATCTGTTTCACGATAAAGGCAGAACGCATGATCCCGCCGTTTTCGAAATTACTTGAAAACGGCTAGGAATCGGAGAAAAACATCAACATGAAAAAGTTTTGCATTTTCCGTAGCTTTCCATCGGTATATTATTTGCCCCATTCCAATGAAGTTTGTAGAAATTACGGTGAAAATACGTTTTTCGCCATTTTCGAAACTGACTTAAAACCGTAAAGAATTGGGAGAAGCAATACATACCAAAAAGTTTCATATTTGTTCAAGCTTTCCAACGCCATATCATTTGCTGCATTCGTATACACGGTTAAAAAATTAGCTCGAAAATACGAACTCGGTAGGACTTGGATCATTTTCTAAATTACTCTTAAACCGTTCAAAATTAGAAAAAAACTTTCAAGATGAAAAAGTAGTGCATTTTCATAAGCTTTACAACGCCGTATCATATGCCTCCATTGGATTAGCCGTTTAGAAATGACATCGAAAAAACGAACTCAGTTGTTTGGTTTACGAAATTTTACATTTTTTTCAAATTACTCTTTAACCATAGGGAATTAGAGAAAACTTTCAACATGTAGAAGGAGCGGTTTTGCAGCAGATTTCCAACGCCATATTATATGCCTCATTCCGATAAACGGTTTAGAAATGCGAACGAAAATACGATTCACATTTTTTGTACGAAGAAAAAACGGTTTTCAAAAATGCTCTTAAACCGCTTATATTTTGCCAAAAATTTAAGTTGGGTCATGATATTGGTGTCCATAGCTTTCCAACGGTATATCGCAAGCCCCATTTGGGCAATGTTGGCGGAAGTTCAACCTAGTTCACAGGGAAGTTCAACGTACTACTAGCGGGGCAGGTCAGGTTGTGATCAGAATATTATTTTGATCCCGTGATCAGAATAGTGTTTATATATATATATATAGTGTTACTATTCATCATCCAGGGGGCAGAATAAGGCCAAAGAAGCCAAAAAAAGAGGCCATAAAAAAGAGAAAAAATGCCCAGATAAAAAATGAGAGAAAAAGAGAGAAGGGGCAATGTTACTATCCTTTTTCCACACTTGTGCTTCAAGGTAGCACCATGATCTTCATGATAGAGAGTCTCTTATTTTGTCACTTTCATATACTAGTGGGAATTTTTCATTATAGAACTTGGCTTGTATATTCCAATGATGGGCTTCCTCAAAATGCCCTAGGTCTTCGTGAGCAAGCAAGTTGGACCCACTTAGTTTATTTTGTTGAGCTTTCATAGCTCTAGTGCATCCGTTGCATGGCAATCCCTACTCCTTGCATTAACATCAATTGATGGGCATCTTCATAGCCCGTTGATTAGTCGCGTCAGTGTGAGACCTTTTTTTGTCTTCTCACACAACCTCCATCATCATATTCTATTCCACCCATAGTGCTATGTCCATGGCTCACGCTCATATATTGCGTGAAAGTTGAAAGAGATTGAAAAGGCTAAGTATGAAACAATTGTTTGTCTTGTCATCGGGGTTGTGCATGATGGGAGCATTTTGTGTGACGAAAATGAAGCATGGCCAAACTATATGATTTTGTAGGGATAAGCTTTCTTTGGCTATGTTATTTTGATAAGACATAATTGCTTGGTTAGCATGCTTGAAGTATTATTATTTTTATGTCAATATTAAACTTTTGTCTAGAATCTTTTGAATCTAAACATTCATGCTGCAATAAAGGGAATTACAATGAAAATTATGTTAGGTAGCATTCCACATCAAAAATTCTGTTTTTATCATTTACCTACTCAAGGACGAGCAGGAATTAAGCTTGGGATGCTTGATACGTCTCCAACGTATCTATAATTTTTGATTGTTCAATGCTATTATATTATCCATCTAGGATGTTTTATATGCATTTATATGCTATTTTATATGATTTTTGGGACTAACCTATTAACCTAGAGCCCAGTGCCAGTTTCTGTTTTTTTCTTGTTTTTGAGTTTTACAGAAAAGGAATACTAAACAGAGTCCAATTGACGTGCCAATTTTAGATGATTTTTTTTGGACCAAAAGAAGCCCCCGGAGTAAAAGAGTTGGGATAGAAGAGTCCCGGGCCGTCCACGAGGGTGGGGGCGCGCCCTACCCCCCGGGCGCGCCGCCCTATCTCGTGGACAACTCGGGGACCCCCTGACTTGTTCCTGACGCCAAAAATTCCTATAAATATAGAAACCTCCAGAAAATAACCTAGATCGGGAGTTCCGCCGCTGCAAGCCTTTGTAGCCACTGAAAACCAATCTAGACCCGTTCCGGCACCCTGCCAGAGGGGGGAATCCCTCTCCAATGGCCATCTTCATCATCCCAGAGCTCTCCATGACGAGGAGGGAGTAGTTCACCCTCAGGGCTGAGGGTATGTACCAGTAGCTATGTGTTTGATCTCTCTCTCTCTCCCGCGTTCTTGATTTGGCACGATCTTAATGTATCACGAGCTTTGCTATTATAGTTGGATCTTATGATGTTTCTCCCCCCTACTCTCTTGTAATGGATTGAGTTTTCCCTTTGAAGTTATCTTATCGGATTGAGTCTTTAAGGATTTGAGAACATTTGATGTATGTCTTGCATGTGCTTATTTGTGGTGACAATGGGATATTCACGTGATCTATTTGATGTATGTTTTGGTGATCAGCTTGCGGGTTCCATAACCTCGTGAACTTATGCATAGGGGTTGGCACACGTTTTCGTCTTGACTCTCCGGTAGAAACTTTGGGGCACTCTGTGAAGTTCTTTGTGTTGGTAGAATAGATGAATCTGAGATTGTGTGATGCATATCGTATAATCATACCCACGGATACTTGAGGTGACATTGGAGTATCTAGGTGACATTGGGGTTTTGGTTGATTTGTGTCTTAAGGTGTTATTCTAGTACGAACTCTAGGATAGATTGAACAGAAAGAATAGCTTCGTGTTATTTTACTACAGACTCTTGAATAGATTGATCAGAAAGGGCAACTTTGAGGTGGTTTCGTACCCTACAATAATCTCTTTGTTTGTTCTCCGCTATTAGTAACTTTGGTGTGACTCTTTGTTGCATGTTGAGGGATAGTTATATGATCCAATTATGTTATCCTTGTTGAGAGAACTTGCACTAGTGAAAGTATGAACCCTAGGCCTTGTTTCAACGCATTGCAATACCGTTTTTGCTCACTTTTATCATTAGTTACCTTGCTGTCTTTATATTTTCATATTACAAAAACCTATATCTGCGTACCATCCATATTGCACTTGTATCACCATCTCTTCGCCGAACTAGTGCACCTATACAATTTACCATTGTATTGGGTGTGTTGGGGACACAAGAGACTCTTTGCTATTTGGTTGCAGGGTTGTTTGAGAGAGACCATCTTCATCCTACGCCTCCCATGGATTGGTAAACCTTAGGTCATCCACTTGAGGGAAATTTGCTACTGTCCTACAAACCTCTGCACTTGAAGGCCCAACAACGTCTACAATAAGAAGGTTGTGTAGTAGGCATCAATGAGCATCCAGGTTCCGCTATTGGTTATTGACCGGAGATGTGTCTCGGTCATGTCTACATAGTTCTCGAACCCGTTGGGTCCGCACGCTTAACGTTCGATGATGATTTGTTTTATGAGTTATGTGATTTGATGTACCGAAGGTTGTTTGGAGTCCCGGATGAGATCACGGACATGACTAGGAGTCTCCAAATGGTCGAGACGTAAAGATCGATATATTGGAAGGCTATATTCAGACATCGGAAAGGTTCCGAGTGATTCGGGTATTTTTCGGAGTACCGGAGAATTGCGGGAATTCACCGGGGGAAGTAGTGGGCCTTAATGGGCCATACAGGAAAGGAGAGAAGGGCCTCAAGGGGTGGCTGCGCGCCCCCCCATGGCAAGTCCGAATTGAACTAGGGAGGGGGCGGCGCCCCCTCTCTTTCCTTCTCCCTCTGCTACTCCTTCCCTCTCTCCCCTCTTGGAAAAGGAAGGGGGCTCCAACTAGGATCGGGAATCCTAGTTGGATTCCCCCTATAGGCGCGCCCCTCCTAGGCCGGCCTCCTCTTCCCCCCTCCTTTATGTACGTGGGCAGGGACCACCCCAAAGGCACTCCAAGATTTGTCTTAGCCGTGTGCGGTGCCCCCCTCCATAGTTTCCCACCTCGGTCATATTGTCGTAGTGTTTAGGCGAAGCCCTGCATCAATAACTTCATCATCGCTGTAACCACGCCATCGTGCTAACGAAACTCCCCCTCAATCTCAACTGGATCAACAGTTCGAGGGACGTCACCGAGCTGAACGTGTGCAGATCGCGGAGGTGTCGTGCGTTCAGTACTTGGATCGGTTGGATCGCGAAGACGTTCGACTACATCGACCACGTTACTAAACGCTTCCACTTTTGTTCTATGAGGGTACGTGGATACACTCTGCCCGCTCTTTTCTATGCTTCTCATAGATAGATCTTGCGTGATCGTAGGAATTTTTTTTGAAATACTATGTTGCCCAATAGTGGCATCCAAGCTAGGTCTATGCGTAGATGTTATATGCACGAGTAGAACACAAAGAGTTGAGGGCGATAATAGTCATACTGCTTACCAGCATGTCATACTTTGATTCAGCGGTATTGTTGGATGAAGCAGCCCAAACCGACATTACATGATCGCGTTCATGAGACTGGTTCTACCGCCGTGCTTCGCACACAGGTGGCTAGTGGGTGTCCGTTTCTCCAGCTTTAGTTGAATCGAGTGTGACTACACCCGGTCCTTGTTGAAGGTTAAAACAGCACACTTGACGAAAAATCATTGTGGTTTTGATGCGTAGGTAAGAACGGTTCTTGCTAGAAGCCCGTAGCAGCCACGTAAAACTTGCAACAACAAAGTAAAGGACGTCTAACTTGTTTTTACAGGGCATGTTGTGATGTGATATGGTCAAGACATGATATAACATAATTTGTTGTATGAGATAATCATGTTTTGTTAAAGTTATCAGCAACTGGCAGGAGCCTTATGGTTGTCTCTTTATTGCATAAAGATGCAAGCGCCATAAAAATGCTTTACTTTATCGCTATGCGATAGCAACAGTTGCAAAAGCAATAGCTGGTGAGACGACCATGTGACGACACGTTGATAGAGATCAAGATGATGGAGATCATGGTGTCATGCCGGTGATGATGGAGATCATGACAATACTTTGGAGATGGAGATCAAAGGCACAAGATGATAATGGCCATATCATGTGACATGTTTTGATTGCATATGATGTTTATCTTTTATGCATCTTATTTTGCTTAGTACAACGGTAGCATTATAAGATGATCCTTCACTAAATTTCAAGGTATAAGTGTTCTCCCTGAGTATGCACCGTTGCGACAGTTCGTCGTGCCGAGACACCATGTGATGATCAGGTGTGATAAGCTCTACGTTCACGTGATGATCTGAATACTCTGGTTAAACTTGACGAGCCTAGCATATGCAGATATAGCCTCGGAACACTGAGACCGAAAGGTCGAGCGTGAATCATATATAAGATATGATCAACATAGTGATGTTCACCATTGAAAACTACTCCATCTCACGTGATGATCGGACATGGTTTAGCTGACGAAACTCTCCCTCGGCCTCAACTGGATCAAGAGTTCGAGGGACGTCACCGAGCTAAACGTGTGCAGATCGCGGAGGTGCGTGCGTTTGGTACTTGGATCGGTTGGATCGCGAAGACGTTCGACTACATCAACCACGTTACTAAACGCTTCCGCTTTCGGTCTACGAGGGTACGTGGACACACTCTCCCCGCTCATTGCTATGCTTCTCCTAGATAGATCTTGCGTGATCGTAGGATTTTTTTTGAAATACTGCATTCCCCAACACATAGTGCTAAGCTAACGGATGGATCAAGTTAATCACATCATTCTTTAATGATGTGATCCCGTTCATCAAATGACCAATGCATGTCTATGGTTAGAAAACTTAACCATCTTTGATTAATGATCTAGTCAAGTAGAGGCATACTAGTGACACTCTGTCTGTCCATGTATTCACACATGTACTAAGTTTCAAGTTAATACAGTTCTAGCATGAATAATAAACATTTATCATGATATAAGGAAATATAAATAACAATTTTATTATTGCCTCTAGAGCATATTTCCTTCATTTGGATCCTCTTAAGCCCTTAGATGAAAGGGAGGAGGCTAGATCATCGGAGGACACCCAAGGAGGACTCCTATATGAAGACCTCCAACCCTAGCCGCCGCATCATCCATCTCCATCATCCACAAGTCTCATCTACAGCCACCACACCTCCATTGCAGTAACTCCACCAAAGAGAGAAGGGCCAAGCAAGGGAAGAAGGAAGAGAGGAGGCGTCTCCACGTCGGCGTCGGCCGGAGGGCCAACGCCCTCTTCATCACCACACCATGTCTCTCTCCATCTCCAACTTCGTGTTGGCTTGTAACTCATCCCTCATCTCTATGTACTCCATCGCCATGTTTGATTAATTTAATTAGTTCTTGAGGGAATAAGATGAACTCTAGTTTGTGATAGTACCGATTGTCTTGCGCGATATGACAACCTCTTTGCATGTTTATGTTAATAGTCTTCTTGGTGTTGGGTGAAGTCGACCATCCAACATATGCCAATTTTGGACGGAAGGTTACTACTGTTGGCGATCCGGCTGGTTGCGGAGGTGGGTGGTGTGATAGGTCCTATCTCCCTTCGTTCCAGATTGTTGCAGCAGGGGGTAAAATGGAGACCACTTTGGTTGCGGCCACGGGGACCCTTTTCCCCTTAATCACTGTTTGATAATCAGAGTGGGGAAGAAGGGTGGTGGCGTATGTGATACACGGCTGCCGCGTGTATGCACATATTTGTACCGGCTCCGCCCACAAAGAGAAACATGCAAAGTCGCTTAGTATTTGTAGAACGTACGGGTAGTGATGACTACTAACACCTCGAGAACGCTCTTATTACTCAAGCGACGCTTCTTTATTCTATCTGTTGTTTTATTTATATTTTTACCTCCACATAGTTGTTTAGTCAAAACTATTATTGTTTCTGCTAGCAACTAACGAATAGACTATTTCCAGATAACGCTCTAGGTGTGAACGTAGCCATGTAAGTGACGACGTAGCTGCGGGGTTGGTAGTTACCTGTGCAACACCACTCCCTATGGAATCAACATACTCTACCTACCGTGAATTGCATAGCCCTGTGCCCCTCGCAAGTCATGAAGCTTTTCTGGCTCCGTTGCCGGGAAGTAAAAGCGCTCGGTTATTACTTTCCCACTAACACATAGTTTATTTTGTTAGTTGTTATTTATCTTTCGGTTTTCCCCTTAATTCAAAAAGGCCTCATTTGATTTATACGATAGGAATATCATGTGAATAAAAAACCATAAGAAGCGAGGTAATATGCATCTCAGATCCTATAGAGAAAGGGATGTCGTTTGATTCAGGATTTAATTATCTTTCATTGGGTCTATGCTAAGTTTTTCTTTTCTTTGAAATGTGAAGGAATAAGATTCCTATCCTTTAGCATTCTTACAAATCCATGTAAACCAATGGAGGCCTTAGTTAGTAGAGAAACTCTTTATGATTTCTATTAATGGAAATCAGGTGCAAACCCTTTTGCTTAAAATATTTTTTTGAACATCGATGCGACCCTATTTCTATTTCCGATGGACCATAATCAACATTTCTTCCCCCCTGTTCCGAGAATTTTAGCCTGCAATGTAGTACCAGCACTAAATACAGAAAAGGTAAAAATCAAAGCCATGTGATGAAAGAACTAAAGAAGCAAGGGAAACGTGTAAAAATAACAAAAATGTCAACGGAAAACGTGTAAATATAAGGAAAATGCCAACAACAAAAAACGTGTAAAATGGCCGGGCACTGTCAAGGTCAGTCTCGTAATTTTAGCTCCCCACCAATCCCAATTCGCCGTCATCCTACCCTGTCCCACCCTCTCCCTCGCCTCGCCAGAACGGAGGGACAAAGTTTGGAAATCGCCCCCCGCAAATTCCCCAATTCTACCGACCAACGCCCCTCGAGTCGTCGCTCCAAATCATAGCATTCCGGCCGGATCTATCCGACGAGCGAAGGGTCTTCGCTCTGCCCAACCATTTTTGGCTCGATTCCGGAGAAGGTCCGGGGCTCCTTGAAGCGATGGATCAGCGGGCGAGGTACCCTCCCGGCGTCGGCAACGGCCGCGGCGGGAATCCTAACTACCACGGCCGTGGCCCGCCGCCGACGCAGCAGCATCAGCATCAGCAGCAGCCGCCGCAGCAGCAGCAGCAGGCGCAGGGGCACCAGCAGCAGCACATGGAGCGGCAGTCGCAGCGCTCGCAGCACCACAACCAGCAGCTTCAGCATCAGCAGTGGCTTCGGCGGAATCAGACCGCTAGCGAGGCCGCCGCGGGCGCCAGCGAGCACCACGCGCCGGCTGCCGCCGATGACGCCGATTTGAGGTAAGAGAGGCGCGGAAAGGCTTTGCCTATTGCTTGGTATTGGTTCAAAATGCTCATGTATTGATTTGATTCGTTGACTTGGAATAGTTGTGTACTAGTACTGGTTAGGACCCGGGGTTTAGATAGCCTGAAAGTGCAGCATGGGTGAAACTCGTGTACTTTTGGTTGTAAGGCTGTGAGTGTTTCTGTGTTTTTAGTGGACTAGTGCTGCTGGATAAGGTGATTACAGTCTCCAAGCATGAATTATGTGTACAGTGTTACACACGACGCTTGCCCCTGGGCATTCTGTATTAATCCGTGGGGCCAAGCATGGCATCTTCTGGGATTCTCTTGGAGTAGTTCAGTGTTAATTGACTGTTTTCAGATAAGTGCTGAGCAACTAACAGGACGTGCTCGTGAGCATGTTTTGGAGGCTATGTGTAGCTGTGGATGTTGTGTACTGAATATGTGGTAGGGCTACTGCATTGGGCGAATTAATGGCTATTTTGTGGTTCATGATGACGGCCACACGGATGATTGATGTGTCTAATTAGTTTCTTCGATCGATGCTAAGTCCCTGTTTGGAACAGAGGGAAAATGTTGGAATTTTAGAGGATATCATTTCTATATATAGGAAAAATTCCTTTGGTACCATTTGGAACAGGAATTGCAATCCTACACTCCTTTGAAATTCTTCTGGAATGAGGCATTCCATAGGAATTTTGAAGGAAACCAAACATGAGGTCCTATCTCATGTTTTCTTCTCTTTGTGTCTACAGTCCTGCATTCTTTTCCTGCATCACATCCAAACAATAGTCGGATGTGGCATTTTGTGATTTGGTGGTTGGAAATATAAAGTGGCCTGTTGAAGTGAATATCCTGGATGTAAATTTTCAGGAGGTTCCTCACATAGTTGTCCACAAATATGGTTCCCCTAAGTAGAAAAGAACCACTGTTGAACTGTTCTTCCAACGTAGATGATATATCCTAGATATTGGTAGTAGCTAGTAAGGGATTAAGTTCTACTTTTGCAGTCCGCAAGACTGGAAGGCCCAATTGAAGCTTCCACCTCCAGATACACGCTACCAGACCGAGGTATTTTTTATGCTAATATTTTCTTTTTTCTTGTCAAGTGCTGCTCCCATTCTTATAAAGATTTGGCATGCAATGTTATATTTTTGCATGAGCCATTGTCTTGCTTTACATGTTTTCTTTTAATGTTCTGGTTGTCATAAGTTAGAAATAGAACTAGGTTGTAGGTTCCAATAATAAATTTTAACGTCCAGGCACATTGCAGTCAGATATCAGTATTAGAAGATTACTATTCGGTATTGCTCGTGGAAGGAAAAGGCATATGATGCTGATAGTGTTCTTGGTTTGGAGAACAAGCCAGTCGTACACTCCTACTTGATCATTCTTGGGAGGCTACCCTGTTCCACTTTATGTTCTACAGTGATTCAACACAAAGGAAAATCATCATATTTAATAGTTATTATTTGCTAAATCTTGCTGTAGATTTGAATCTATCATGCGGCATTTGAGTTCATCATATGGTTTGCCCTCAATAGTCACACAACAGCACAATCCATGTAGCAAAATAAGTTCTCTTTTAGAGTGTTCAACTTGTCAAGACTCCTCTACCTTCTTTCCGAAATACCTGGTTGGACGAGTTAAATGTCAAGTTTAGCTTATCTTGTAGCATTATTATTGTTGCTTATGTTCTCATTCTCCTGCTAAGTTAGTGTCTTCTTTTTATCCACACAGGATGTCACTGCAACTAAAGGAAATGAATTTGAAGACTATTTTCTGAAGCGTGAACTTCTTATGGGCATATATGAGAAAGGATTTGAAAAACCGTCTCCTATCCAAGAAGAAAGCATTCCTATTGCATTAACCGGCAGCGACATTCTCGCAAGAGCAAAAAATGGAACAGGCAAGACTGCTGCATTTTGTATACCTGCGCTAGAGAAGATTGATCAAGACAAAAATGCTATTCAAGGTTTCTTCTGGACTAGTAACTGTTATTTTGCACATGGAATTCGTGAAATTACGTACATGGAGTTCCTCAAATTATGCAACGATCAAACATAAGCATATTCAAAATGATCATATCACCCTTACCATTTGTTTCTTATATTCAGTTGTTATTTTGGTCCCCACGAGGGAATTGGCTTTACAAACATCACAAGTCTGCAAGGAACTTGGGAAACACTTGAAGATTCAAGTCATGGTCACTACTGGAGGAACAAGCCTAAAGGATGATATTGTCCGTCTTTATCAACCTGTGCATTTACTTGTGGGGACGCCTGGTCGTGTTTTGGACCTTACAAAGAAAGGCATTTGCATTCTGAAGGACTGTTCAATGCTTATTATGGATGAGGTATTTGAAGGCTTGTTGTAGTTGGCATTGCTTGTGTTTTAAATTAATACACACTTTGTCTTTCAAAGACCTTTTCTAAAGAACCTTTTTGGCATGGCATTCTACCACTGCTTCTTTTATTATCTATTTTACCAAACACTGCATTTCACAGAAGGAAAATGAAATAGGAATGTATATCAGCAGATGCGTTCTTCAGAGATAGATTATCACTTCTCCATTCCAGACTAACTGGCTTAAGAAATTTCCTTTTTACGCGGAGAGAATCGACGTAAACAATATGTCCTGAAGTTGGGTTGGCCTTTGATAATATACCCTAACTTGGTCTGCATTTGATCGTGCCCTTAAGTTGGTTGTCCACCTGGTGATTTGTCCTACATGCCCTAGAGATTTTTTTTACAAAGACCAATTTAGTTATCCATTTAAGGTGCATATGAGAAGATACAGTTTGCCCCTTTTTAGCTTTGCTCCCTGCCAGGCACTGCTGAAAGACGTGAGTGCGCTCTCTTGAGGGTTTGCTCTGTCCAGATATCTCCCAGGTCGTCTCTGTCACCCCTTCCTCTAAATCTGCTCCAACCTATATGAATCTATTTCTCTATTGATTGGTCAAAGACCAAAGTTGAATCAAGGAAGGAGGAGGCAGCATGAACTTTTAGAAGCAGCTGAGCACAAAGGTAAGCAGCACGAAGCCGTAGTATGGAGCCGACGAGGGAAAGGGATGTGGCACTGGCCTGACGCAGGGGAGAGCCGCGGGTCTAGTTCTGGTTTGCCTCTTTGGATTTGTAGTATTTAGTGAGTAGGCAATGGTGCGTAGTCTTGTCACTCCCTCGTGACACTTGACATGGTACGCTGACGTGACCTGCCCATGCATAATCTTTGTGGCATGCTCTACAGCAGAAAGTCCGGATCGCTGCCTCTAGGTGTTTGCTGGTGCGCGGTTCTGTCTTGAGGGAGTGAGCAAGATAGAAGGCGAGGGTTGCGCGCACAAGAGCCAGTGGTGGTAGTTGCTCGCTGTGTGGGCTTGCTTCCTGGTGGGGAGGACTTGCTGGGTAAGCAGCGTTTGTGAAGGGCCTAAGCGATTTCCAGAGGGGTTTAAGGGTAACTTCCTCTCTGTTTTTAATGAGAGGGGCCTAGCCAGTTATTTTTATATTGAATAAAAAAAATCCTGTGGGGCTTATGATCAAAGGCAGATCAATTTATGTTGTATAATCAAAGGCTTCCTGACTATAGTTCCCTGGGTAAACACTCTTAGAAAGCTCACATAGATAGAAAATGGAAAAAATATGATCAGTGGGAGTATATTTAATCTCATTTTGTACTATTATATATGGTGTATGGATTCGTGAAATAAACAACTTCAGAAGGTTAATTTAAATTGGTGGTGCAGCTGTAGATTTATCCTTTAATAAGAACGTGTTCTTACAAGAAATATTGGTTTTTCCTGTAGGCAGACAAGCTTCTTTCTCCTGAGTTCCAACCTTCCGTGGAGCACTTAATTCGATACCTTCCATCGAGTCGACAGATTCTAATGTTCTCTGCAACATTCCCTGTGACTGTCAAGGCTTTCAAGGACAAATATCTGCCTAAACCCTATGTTATTAATCTTATGGACGAACTTACACTGAAGGGAATTACCCAGTTCTACGCCTTTGTTGAAGAAAGGCAGAAAGTCCATTGTCTGAACACTCTTTTTTCCAAGGTTTTTCCCATGAAATCTTTTAGTTGATTCCTACATTTTAGTCACGTTTTGTGACTGGTCGCAATCTGTAACTAATTTCTCCAATTTCCATCTCAATACAGCTGCAAATTAATCAGTCTATAATATTCTGTAACTCCGTAAATCGTGTTGAACTACTGGCGAAGAAGATCACAGAGCTTGGTTACTCTTGCTTCTACATCCATGCTAAAATGCTGCAGGATCATCGTAATAGAGTATTCCATGATTTCCGTAATGGTGCCTGCAGGAACCTTGTGTGTACAGGCATGGAACTATACCTTTTACCTTCTTAGGTGCTGCCTTTCTTTTTTGGCCGAAGGACATTATTCTGTGGCTATTTATTTATTTATTTATTTATTTATTTAGTACTCTATACCTTTCCAAACTGTAGGCCTTATTTATTGCCTTACTGGCATTGAAGTTTAGGCTATCCACAACTTGCTTGCTTGTGGTCCAAATACAATGCAGTTTCTACAGTGAAGAAATAATAGGTTTATGAAATGTTTTTTCTCATGGAGAGTCAGCACATGTAGTTAGTATCTGACTTGGTCAATTCACATTACATTCAGTAGACCTTACAATTGGCATGTGGTTTACAAATCAATAGTATTCTACTAGCTTTTAGAATAAACTTGAAGTTTCACTGCTCTTTCATTATTATTTAATCATTATTCTGGTTAATGATTTATTAGTTTTGACTTTTTTTATCAAGCTGGATGGGTCATTTGGTCTCCTTTTTCTAACCTTTTGTATTTTTCCTTTGCAGATCTTTTTACAAGGGGAATAGATATCCAAGCTGTTAATGTTGTCATCAATTTTGATTTCCCCAAGACCGCTGAAACCTATCTCCACAGGGTATGCAATTTAATGAATTGCCATTTATATTTTGGTGTTCAGGCTATGACTAGTTCTAATGATTCATATAGTTGTTAGCTGAATAATCCTCTACTAAGATGATGTGAAAGACATTTTCATTTTAGTAGATATATGGAAATCGGAAAATGAATACATCTTGCCTATCAGGAGTTCAGAAGTGTAATGTTATATCCTATTAGCAATTTTTTTACCATGGTGATTTTCGATGGCAAATTGGTAAGATGGCGACTTGTTTCTGTGTTTAAAATTGCATTGAAAAATGTATTTTTCACTTGCAGGTTGGTAGATCTGGGAGATTTGGCCACCTTGGCCTGGCTGTGAATCTGATCACCTATGAGGATCGGTTTAACTTGTATGCAATTATTTGCAGGAGTGCTATAGCTTTTTCCTATCACCCCTTTTTTCTGCCATGACTTTTTTTGCTGTGCACAGGTATCGGATTGAGCAGGAGCTTGGAACTGAGATAAAACCCATACCTCCTCAGATAGACCGGACGATATACTGCCAATAGTTATCTGGCTGATTAATCTTGTATGCCCCACCCTGGAAGTTATAAGACAACTTGTGTAAATAGCAGCTCATCAGGTACGTTTGCTTATTTTTTATTTCTTTTGCATCATTGCATGTAGTGCATCTCTCTGCCTCATGTGGACTGCTCCCTCCGTTCATAAATATAAGATGTTCCAACTCTTTTCTGAATTGGATGTATATAGACACGTCTTATTGTGTTTGTTCACTCATTTCAGTCCGTATGTAGTCCATATTGAAATATCCAAAACATATTATATTTGTGAACGGAGGGAAGTATCATTTTTCTCTTCAAAATAAGGATTGTGGCTGTTGATATTTTTGCGATCACGATCCACTTCGTATAGCAGATATAGGGACTGAAACACAGGATCACGTTCTTCATAGTTACACAATTTTCCAAAATTTATTGGGGGAGCATTAAGAGTACTGTTTCAACATGCACTTGGACACTATAAAATATTACCCTATTAAGAATGTTTTACCATTGTACTTTGATTTACCACAGTATTGGTGCGAATACTCCTGATAATTTATCATTCTGTTTTATCATACCTGATAATTTATGTTTTATCATTCTGTTTTGTCAACTGATCTCGATTGATGTTGCAACGGGATTCCGGGCACTGATTGTACCGTAACTTCAGCCTTGTGTTTGCAACAGCTTGCTCTACTTTATCGAGTTCTCCAGTTGATTGCCTTCTATTTACGATGCAGGTTTCATTTACGTGATCTTTATGGTGTATCTTAAGTTGTTTTGGGGCGCTCTGGGACAGGTGAAAGTGTAGCTAGCTCGTCTAATTTCCAGCGGACCATGTGTGTGGATGTATCATGGCTAAGCTAAAACTTCCCGTCACTCTGACAATAGTTAATGTTGCTAACCAGGTGCCTGTTCTGAGACTGTTCTCTCTAAAACTGAAAGACCTCCTTTTCTTTTGACAATGTATTGGCTGGCTAGCTTTTTCTACAGGACATTTTGACCCTGGTATTTCTGTGAGTTGCGTGACCTTGGCGTGCACAGATGGATCACTCCACCTGGGCCAAGCTGTCGCGACGTATGTGTATGGACCACACATTTTGATTATTTTGTATTTGTATCCATTCTGATGTGCCATATTTGTAACTGCTAGATTGGAATTGGTGTGCAAGGAGTGTTTGTTCGGTTCAAGATTTTTCTTTGCTTCAGTCTCTACATGAGAACGTGCCATGCGATGTTTTCTGGCCGCTTGTTCTCAAGCAGAGGCGGATGTACTGGCAATTTAAGTTGAACCTTCAATGTTCTGTGGAAATATATATGTGCCAATGCTTCTCCAATGATCATATTTCAGCAATTCTTTTTGGGCAAGAGTACCATAACTCGTTGCTACTATGTCTTGCGGGATGCATTTGTGATCTACTCCCTTTGTAAACTTTTATAAGAGCATTTAGATCATTAAAGTAGTGATCTAAACACTCTTAATACTTCTTTACAGAGGGAGTATCAAAATATGACAAGTGGGAGATGGCTGATTGATTATGTATGAAGTTTTGTCTGCCATCCAAGCAAACAAATTCTCGATGTTCGCTGCTTTTCCTTAATTCTGACAAAATATCTACTATAATCTTTGCCCATGCCTTAGTGTAATCCTGATAAAAGGAGACAGGGCATGTAGTATTCAATTCATACTCCAACCAATTAATCCAAAAGTCTGTCTCATGAAAAAGGTGGACAAATAATCTCAACGTATGTTACATAACCAAGGTTGCTTAGGGCAAGAAAATCAAGGAGGGGAAGTATCACCATTGTGGCGAGGATGGCCACAAACTCCCCTTTATAATATTTTTAAGATAGTGGAGAGTAGCAAAATGATAATCATTAAGACAATTGAGTACATAATTGCTTTTCTTCCACAAAAGCTTGATTAACATAAATCATACAATGGAAATACATTATAAGGAAACACACAAACATGATCTTTAATCAAACGACAAATGAGTCAAATAAACATATCACCGGATGTGTGTCTAGAATTGAGCTTGGATATGCTCAACAATCTTCTTGTCCACCTGAAAGGCTTTGGCAACGATATCATCTGAGATGGAGGGCTTGGATGCAAACACCGCATTGGCTATGGTGATCACTCCAGGGTTCTTGCTGCTCAGCGCTGCAATGGCTATAGCTTCTTTGGTTCCACAGTTGTATTGAAAGTGAATTAGCCCTTGCGGAAACACAAAAACATCCCCTTTGTTAAGAACTTTTGAGAATAACTTATTGTCGGGGTTTGACGTGACGAAACCAACATAGAGCGAGCCTTCCACCACCGTCAAAATCTCGGATGCACGGGGGTGGATGTGGGGTGGGTTTTGACCATATTGAACATAATCAACCCGAGCCAAGGAGATGCCCAAAGTGTTGAGCCCAGCAATATGCGCCACATTAACCGCCGTCACAGCGGAGCCTTGCTTGTTGCTCGCGTTCCCGGCCATGTGAAGGCCAGAGAAGTGAAAGTCTTCTACCACGGCAGTCTTCGGGTCCTTGCATGCAAATCCATTGACAAAAACTGCACGTACATATACAAGATTATAAAGAGTTAACAACTATGCATTGGCACCGATAATTAACACAAACGTTTCACCACACAAGTATCGCATGCGTTGCATGTGTGGTTATACATACCTTGGGATGTCCTGTCAGCGACACAGAAATCCTGGAGCTGGCTCGGGTCCGAGGCACGGGCACGGGAAAACGACAGAGCCAGAAGGGCAAGGAGGAAGAACTTTGCCGCCATTTGAATGCGAGCGAGCGTTGATTCTCACTGAATCGGGTGTGCTTAATCTCTAGGGAAAGTGCTAGTGATTGTGCTGCTGCTGCTGCACGGTGATGCCTCGAAGGGTTGGAGGAGGCTCTTATATATAGCGATTGGAGAAAAGGAGGATCGAAGAGCATTTGTATTTGTTGTGTCGGGGAGCATGTGTGTATGAAGGAACTGTTCTTCACTAGTTCCCAAGTGAGCAACGAGGAAGCAGTCTAAAACGTGTTCCTAGCAGGCCTGCCTGCGACGGCAAACTAATCGATTGATTAGTTCTTTTCATTTGTACTTAGAGAGATATACATGATTTGATCAAGTCACGTTCGTGTTTCTGTTGTCGTAGCTCTATCGTCCGGGCCATGCTGCCATCAACCTTAGGCTTAAACACGTTATTTAAGTGCTCGGTTTTGCTAACTGGCAAACACTACTCTGATTAAGAGAAAACATCTGCGCACGGAAGCGCCCCGTCATGCTTGCGATCTGGTACTCTCTCTCTCCCCCCCCCCGAAAGAGGTTCAATCTTAACCTGAATTCCATGCACCCAAACGGCGCCAGTCTTTCCGCCCCCAACCCATACAAAACGGCGAGTGGAGCGTTCCCCGAGCAAGCTCCTCCAGGCTCCAGCTGCGGTGAAAAGACAAGAGCTTCCTGTTCATTTACTACCCCACGCGTGACATCCGCCGAGGACGGGACGGGCTGCATCGCCGATCTCGCGGGTCACGAAGCCGGTGCACGGCGACCGACGACGACGGAGCCAGCCCCGCCGATGCCGACGGGACAAAACGGAGACGAGACGCGGAGGGTCTCATCACGGGGCTCGTAGCCCAAAACAAAAGCCTCCACCGATCCCGTCCCTGCCCGTCGCCCCGTTCAATCACGATTCACGCCGGCCAAATGCTCGCCGTCCTGGCCACTCCACCGCAGACGCATTTATGAGCACTCCGCGTCTGCCTCTGCGACGCTCGATCGCCCCCACACTCCCAGTCCCAGCGCAGGACCTCTGCCCTGCCCTTGCCAGTGTGTTTTTTGGAGCACCCCTCGTCGCAGCCTGCGCCAAAATCCGAGCCGGCCGCGCCCGTGTGGCAGAGGACCGACTAGTGCGAGAGCAGCAGCGGCCACCCTCATTTATGGCGGCCACCCTCCGGTGTCGTCGGGCCTGGCCTTGCCTTCCTCCTCCCGTCCCGGCCAGGCTTGGCTTACGTGTTCTCATCAACCACCGGTCCTGCCCATCACTGGCGCTGTTGCCTGCGTCGTTGGCGCGGACTGTGCATGATCGCCAGGAGCGGCGACGTAACCGGGCTCGGCCATCCGAGCCGCATCCGGGGTCACTGTTCGTTCCCATCAGAGTGCGAGACACATCTCCCTCTCTTGTTCGGTGAACACTGCGTTTGACCCGCCCCGGCCCGCCCTTTCCTGTCTCAAGAAGGAAGGAAAAATGGTGGACAGGTCAAACGGGATGTTGAAAGGAACTGTGCCGTTCTTTCACGAGAGGTGTTTCGGTTTGTTGCATTTGATCTGCATCATGGTCTGCTGCAGAGACGATTGCAGGGATGTCTTTGGGTAGGTTCAGAGAGTTCCTTAACTGTCGAGGTCTTGTTTGGGCAGTTGGGACAAAGGGGTAAAGAACATGAACCCTGCATGATTTACTTTGGGCTATAACACTGGATTTTTTTTGCCACAAGAACTTCCGATCTATTCATCATCTGTCAAAATAATACAAAGAACATCAAAAGTAAAAATTACAGCCAGATCCGTAGACCACCTAGAGACGACTACAAGCACTGGAGCGAGCCGGCGGCATTGCCACCGTCATTGCCCCTCTTCCACCGGAGCCGGGCAAACTCTATTGTAGTAGACAGTTGGAAAGTTGTCGTGCTAAGGCTCAATAAGACCAATGCACCAAACTGTCACCAATAAAGAAACACATAGATCAAAAGAATCCAACCTGAGGAGATATGAACACAGATGAATGAAGACCGAATCCAATTGGATCCATCGAAAACAAATGTCGACCGAATTCCGTGAAATTCGACGGAGACAAACCTCCACGCGCCATCCGATGGTGCTAGATGCATTGTTAGAACAAGGGCTAGGCAGGAGAATCTTATTCTAACTTCAGGGAGTCATCGTCGTCGTCTTGTCTTCCTGACAGAAGACCTAAACAAACTCAAAAGAACACTGGAAAAATGAACCAGAAGCCCTCCCATCAGCAAGGGTTGGGATCCACCGCACCTCTATTGTAGGGCCGTAGGAGACAAGACAGATCGGTGGCGGCGCTGGCAGGAGAGGGGGAAACCCTAGATGAGTAGCTCGTGTGGGGGTTGAGCTGAAAGAACGTCTCATAATTATTTTTTCTAATGGTATAACAGAGGATCTCATAACAAAACCAATGGTTGGATGTACGGGAAGAGTAAATTGTGGCTAGAAAATGGATTGCCTAAGATGCTCCAACGCGTGATGTCCATGCAAAATTTAAGGGTGTTTGGACATTCGAAGAGCTCGCGGCAAAAGAGACAAATTCAGATGCAAATAGTGTTGTTTTCAAAAGTTTCTCAGACATCTGAAAATTGTCTTTTTTTCCCACGAGCTCCTTCAATGTCCAAACTTCCCCAAATTTCACACAAGCACCACACCCTTGAGCAACTTGCACCACAAGTAATTTTGATTTTGATTTTTTTTATGTTTTCTACTATTTAAAATGATTTTACTGCTCATATCCGGGCTCATCTGAGCATTTTCTATTTAAAACGATTTTACTGTTCACCCCTGGCTCATCTGACCCCGGGTTCAGAATAGCTGCATCCGTCACTCTTGCACTTTTTTTATCCGAGACTGGCTTGGAACAAGTTGTGTGAAAACATAATTTGGGCAAGTCGATTTTCTCTCATAATTAACTTGCACCAATTGGGGTTAGTCGGTTTTTTCTCTTCTGGATCAAATTGATGGACGCGATGGTTGCTCTCCATCGATACACGACAGGTATGAGCATATTGCATGGCTGTGAATCGACCGGCCCTTCATAGCCAATGCGTAGTATTCAAAGTGTTTTGGTGTTTGCATCCAACCACGTACAGGCCTCGCGAGCAGTGGCAGAGCTATGTTGGGGGGGGGGGGGGGCGCTGCCCCAGCCTTTGACCAATTTCTGAAGAATCTTTTGTAAGGAGACTTAGATTAGAACATTTTTAGCATTTGACCCCCTCAGACACTGATGATTTGTGTTTCGCCCTCTCAGAGTTTTTCGGCTAGCTCCGCCACTGCTCGCAAGTGCATCCATACAGCATAGTCACATTGAGTTTGACTATTTCGCTGCTTGGCTAAATAAATAGTCGTCCCTTAGCCCATAACATGCATCAAGTAGCACCCACGTACGTGTGCACTTGCATGACATGTTCTTTGGATCATTTACTTATTTTAGAGCAACATTCAATCCTTTGCAACCACAAAACAGAAACCCACAAGACATATAGGCTTGGTCTAAACATAACATAAACTGATCTGATACATCGTAAGACAAAGACAAAAACAAAAACAAATGAACAAAAAAACAATAAAGAAAAACAAAAAAAATGTAGTTTTCTAAGAAATGATGAATTTGGAATTTCTGCCAGTCACTATTTTTCTTTGACCAAGGGGCACATGTACGTACTAGCCTGCCTCGCCAGAGAGCACAAGCTAGCTAGTTATAGCAGTACACACAAGTGTTGAACTTCATAAATATATCTTATGTGTAAGTTTTGCTCGATAGATCCACTAAAGCTTAATTACGATACGAGGTATGTGTACATATATGAAGACATGAACTTGGTGTTTATTTAATCTTCGCATGAGGATAATGAGTAAAGGCGTAGGCATGCCTATAATTCATGTAGTTTTTATATGAAGAAAATAAAAAAAATAAAAACAATGAAGTTTCTAACCAAGAATCAATTAGTGACATTGGTATTACCCTTTAGGAAACAATTTGAAATGAACAATGAAAAAATATGCTCACAGTTAAGCATAAATTGCATTGTTTTTAATATGCAAGAATAAATTTCTAAAAAGGAAGTTTCCTAAAATGAAAAGAATAAGTGGCACCCTTAAAGAAAAAATAAAATAAAATGAAACAACAACATAAACAAAGTAATGAGGTTTTCTAAGGAAGAATGAGTTAGTGGCATTGGTATCACCGTTTAAGCAGAAAGAAAATGAAAACACTAAAACAAATAATGACAAAATTTGTACACAATTTACACACAAATTGCCTTTTTTTTGTAATACGCAAGAATAAGCATATAATAGTGGAATTTTTTCCAAAAAAGAATTTTCCTAAGTACACATTAATTAGTGGCAAAATTGGCATTACCCTTATGGAAGAAAGAAAATGAAAGAAAAACTAAAACAAAATCAAAAAATAAAGTTTTCTAAGGAAGAATGAATTAGTGGCATTGTTATTACCCTTTAAGGAAAAAGAAAATAGAAAAATAAATAAATAAATAAATAACAAAGTAATGAAGTTTCTAAGAGAAATGAATTAGTGGCTTTGGCATTACCCTTTAAGAAAAACAAAATAAAAAATAACAAAATTTACATATAAATTGCACATTTTATAACATGCAAGAATAAACTAATAACAGTCGGATTTTTACAAAAAGAAGAAGTTTCCTAAGAAGAAATGAACTAGTGGCATTGGTTGCCATTAAATAATAAAGACACTGAAATAAAAACTAAATCAAAAACATAATAATGAAGTTTTCTAAGAAAAAATGGATTAGTGGTTTTGTTATTACAATTTAAGAAGAAATAAATGAAATAAAAATATCAAATTAGTGAAGTTTCGAGAAAAGAATGAATTAGTGGCATTTGTAATACACTTTAGGTCAAAAGAAAAGGAAATAAGAAAAACATAATGACAAAATTTGCACACAATTTACACAGAAATTGTGCTTTTATATAATATGCAAAAATAAGCATATACTGTAGTTTTCTTTTAAAAGGAGGATTCTTAAGAATGAATGAGTTAGTGACATTGGTATTACCCTTAAATAAGAAAGAAACTGAAATAAAACTAAATCAAAATCAAATAATGAAGTTTTCTAAGAAATACTCCCTCCTTTCCGGTTTATAAGGCTCAATTCAAAAATCTCACCAACCAAGATAGATGATGAGTGGTGGAATATTTTTTGTAGTTTGCAAAAGCTTCCAATTAATGCTTTTGTTTTCCTCAAAAAATTATGTTTACGAATGCATTAATTGCAATGCATGCATTGGTCAGTTTTCTCTTAATACTTGCATGCAATGATTTAATGCACCTTGAAGTCTGAACATGTGATGGGGAATAATCAAATTGAGCCTTATAAAATGGAAAAACTAAAATTTTGAGATACTACCTCCGTTTCAGTTTATAAGTCCTATGCGTATACCTAGGTTGCCAATTTTATCACCTTAATATAAATTATATAACACAAAAATTATACGGTTTGAAAATAGAGCATCTGAAGTTTATATTGGTATATTTTTTATAATATATGACTTGTATTAAGTTGGTCAAATTAACGACCTAGGGGTACGCGCACGCCCTGTAAACTGAGAGAGAGGTAGTAAGCCCTATAAACCGGAAAGGAGAGAGTAATAAATTAGTGGCTTTGACATTACCCTTATAGAACAAAGAAAATGGAATAAAAACTACAAGAAAATAGAATTAATGAAGTTTTATAAGGAAGAATGAATTAGTGGCATTGTTACGATCCTTTAAGAAGATTTTTTTATAAAAAAACAAACAATGGCAATTTTTGTGCACAATAAACAAAAAAGTGAGCTTTTTTAAAATATGCAAGAATATGATAGTGGAATTTTCACGAAAAAGAATTTCCTAAGAAGGAACGAACTAGTTACATTTCTATTACCCTTAAAGAAGAAATAAAATAAATAATAACTAAACTAAATTAAAATAAAAATATGGAAAAACGAATTACTTATATTGGTACTAACCTTTAAGAAGAAAGAAAATAAAATATAAACTAAACCAAAATCAGAATAATGGGGCTTTCTATGGAAGAATGAATTGGTTGTATTGGTATTACCTTTTAAGAAAACAAAAATTAAAATAATAAAACAAATAATGAAATTTTTTGCAGACAATATACAAAAAAATGCGTTTTTCAAAATATGTAAGAATAAGCATATAATTGTGGAATTTTTGAAGAAAAAATTGTAAGAAGAAATGAATTATTGGAATTCATACTAACCTTAAAGAAGAAATAGAATAAGTTAATTATCAATTTTTATAAGGAAAAATGAATTGGTGCCATTGGTATTAATCTTAAGAAGAAGGATAATTTAAAAAGAAAGTAAATAAAACTTGTACACAACTTAGCTTTATAGATCATATAATAGTGTAATTTTCGCACAGGTTGCGTAGTATTTGTGTGTATACATTTACACTTACCCAACATCCCAAAAGTACCTGCTATATGAAACAAGAACTAACTAATAAAAAAAAGGAGAAACGCATAAAAACAAAAATACATGAAAAACAAAAGAGAGAGGGGAGGGCTGGGCTGTATAGATAACGGGCTGTAGCCCATGAGCAAATCGACTGACCAAAATATGTGGTCAGTCAAAAAAAAGTATTTTTTCTGGTTAGTCTATTCCTGCCCTGGTATTAGTATTTTTTTTCTTTTTATTTAAAAAACTATTTTCACTAAATACGGAGCCAAAGTCAATTTTCAGGCTAAATTGATTCTATCGACCTAGTAGCATCTTGAAAAAACGGAGGGCGACTATGAATGATGCCACGCGAGCAAGAAACCCAAGCCTGACATGCCCACCTTACTACATTAGGATATGACACATGGGCAAGACGTGTCAGCGCGGCACATTTCTGAAATTACAGGTCGCGAGTTGATTCCTGGGCAAGACGTGTCACTCGCGATCAAAGCGGAGTGATCGCGAGTTGATTCTTTCTTTCTTTCTTTCTTTCTGATGACTATAGATCGCGAGTTGATTTTTACCACTCCACTCCACTCCTACTACACAGGTCGTCCAGTTGAGAACGCGCACTGCACTGCACTGCCCTCTGCTGCAGTGGCGCAGTTGTAGCACATCGTGCAACAGCAGACAACGGGTCGTCCCCTACCCAAGGCATTGAATTCCCCCTGGCCCTCTCGTGCGTGTACTTGCAAGAAAGAACGCAGCGCATCATGCGTCTTCAATGCGGCGCCCTCCCTCTGCCCGTCAGCTCCACCACTTATTATCGACGCCCCTCCCGTCGCCCCCCCCGCCCCCCCCACCACACACTCCGTTGATTCGCACAGCAGGTGAAATCCGGGGCATTTATGACCGGCCCCCCCCCCCCCCCTCGGCCTATAAATCCGCCCCCGCATTGATTGCCCACGTCCCGTCTTGCTGCTCTCCCTGTCTGACCGCCCAGGCTCACTCTCCGCTGCCTGCCACTTCACCTACTCCGGTGGTGGATACGTCGAGGATCTGGTCGGCGGTGAGCGTGTACATTTCGTCGGTGCTGGTGGTGCGCCGGCGCCATGGGGAGGACGCCCTGCTGCGAGAGCAGGCAGGGGCTGAAGAAAGGGCCCTGGACGCCGGAGGAGGACAAGCTCCTCGTCGACTACGTCCAGGCCAACGCCCCCGGCAACTGGCGCATGCTCCCCAAGCTCGCCGGTACGTGCCGGCCAACAGCCATCCCCATGCATGCATCGCTCTTAGTTTTCTCCCTCCTTTGAAATCGTGTAGCGAAGCGAAGGCATGATTTCCTTGGGCGATTTTGCTGAGGCGCGTGCTTGCAGGGCTGAACCGGTGCGGCAAGAGCTGCCGGCTGCGGTGGACGAACTACCTCCGGCCGGACATCAAGCGCGGGCCCTTCACCGCCGAGGAGCACAAGTCCATCCTCCAGCTCCACGCCATCGTCGGCAACAAGTCAGTGCTCCTCCTACTCCTACTACCATTAACACATTTCGTGCTACTACAGTATAGTACGTACGTACGTACGTGCGTATCTTTGCACGTACTGAATGAGGATGCTCATTGAATGATCGACGAACGATGCCATTTATTAAGCCATCTGCGTCTCGCTGACCATGTGCATCCAAAGCCGACGCTCTGACGCCGTTCTATCGTGGTGCTCGATCTTCTCTTCTCAACCAGGTGGTCCATGATCGCGGCGCAGCTGCCCGGCCGGACGGACAACGAGATCAAGAACTACTGGAACACCAACCTCAAGAAGCAGCTCCGCCAGGCGGCGCTCGTCGGCGAGCAGCACCCCGCCCTGGCCAGCCCGGGTGCGTCTGTCGGCGCCGGCTGCCTCGCCGCGCGTCACACGGCCCAGTGGGAGACAGCCCGCCTCGAGGCCGAGGCGCGCCTCTCCATGCTCTCCACCTCCGCCGCGACCACCAGCGTGACCGCCTCCTCGTCCTCCTCCACCGCCGCGGCCGGGGGCGAGCACGGGGCCGACGCGCCGTCCGACGTCTTCCTGCGGCTCTGGAACTCCGAGGTCGGGGACACATTCCGCCGCAAGTCGGCGGGCTCGGCGCCGCGCGAAGGGTCGGCGCAGCCAGCAGCGGCACCGTTGCCCCCGCCCGGGGACGACTCGTCGGCAGCGTCCAACGTGACGACGGCCGTGACGGCGGAGGAGTACCAGGTGTTCCTGGACATGGCGGCCGAGGAGCTGGGCCTGTTCCACGGCGGGTTCTCGCTGTACCCGCCGGCGGACGGCCTGTTCGCCGAGTTCCAGTGAGGCTAAGCTAGAGGTTTGTTTGTAGCTCGCCTAGCTAGCAAAGCTAGGGGTTTCGTAGCTAGCTAACGTAACGTACGAAGCGCGCTATGCATGCGTCCGCGTACGTACATACGTGTGTGTGTGATGCACATGACTGTGCATGTCCCATGTCGTGTGTTGCCGTGGCGTGTGTACGTATATGTACCGTGCAGTGTAGCAAATGTGCGCGTCAGTGTGTACGACTGTACGTGGGTGATGGCAGGGTTCTCTAGGGCAAGTGTTTTTTATTTGACTGCTCTAGCTAGCTGTAGAAGTCTAGGACAGGACACGGCAGGACGTCTGCCGATGCTTGCCGTGGACTTCTCGAGCCCTCTTTGGTTTATTGTGTTCGTGTACGTTTGCTTACTTTTCAAGTGGTGTTAAATCTGCAAGGGTACAACTGCGAAGGCCTCACACAGCACGCCCAGCTTCGACAACATTTCTCAACACCCGCCACGATCCAAGCAAGTACACACCCTACCATACCGTGGGTGTACATAATCCATACACGGTCCCTGAAAAAAGTTGCACCGTCCGATCTTCGTCCAACAGTTGAAAATAGGTCTGGCGCTGTTCATCTTCAGTCTCCAGCTTCTTCATCACGTAGCCGTTGGCCTCCACCCCACCGGCGGCTATCGCCACCACGGCCGTACTAGTCATCGTCCTGGCCATCCCTCTAAGCACCGCACCAGCGATGAACAACTCCGGCGATCCCCTGCACCCCACCCGTAAGATAGATAATGGGTCCGTTGCTCCCCCACAAAATAGATCATTGGGCTGTTGCTTCCTCCTAAGAGGATTCTTCTTCTCTGGTGAGGTCTGACACGCCCCAAAAAAGTGGCTGACGCATGCAAAATATTCAGCCACATGAGGAATAGCAAAACCAATAAATCTATAGGTCGTCATATGTGATGCCCGTGTCTTTACTTAGAGCATCTTCAACCCAAACCCCACTCTCCCAGTACATCCGGCGGACAATGTTCGGACCAAAATACGCCATTCAAGCAAGTCCTATAACGTCAGAGTCATCAAACGTTCGTCCTTGTCCGGCCTCTTCCATTTGACAAATTAAGATGAACAACAATTTAACCATTCATTTAAATAGTTACCAACAAAAGCACGTGATGTTCATCGAGTTTTATACATCCATCAATCTAAAAAACCCAGTTTAGTTGTCAGTTTCAAAGACCTCAAGTTTCAGCCTCCTTTTCATCATCGTTTTGAGTAAAAGTGTTTGTGCATGCTAGCATGGAACTCTTTCTCGCATTGAGATTCAAGTTCGCTGCCTTCACGAATAGCATCTTTCATGCCTCGGCTTCGGCCTTGATAGCAATCTTTGTCTTCTCGAGTTTGAACATGTTATTTTGCATGTCCATGAACATGTCGAACCTCTCCGCCTTTGTGTCCTTCTTTGCTTCCTTCCTTTTTACCACGATGATCTTGAACTTCTCCATCATCTTGGCCGCCATCCCTTCCCGCTTCTCTTTCCCCACCTCCCACTTTCTCCCACGGTTCATAGGCACATGGGTGTCTGGAGCATGCCCTTCTTTTGTTGGATCACCACCTTTATCTTCATTGACCACGGCAGTCTTTAGGGAGTTGGAAATGGTGTCAAGCCACTTGCTTTGCACATTCAACTTCGTCCAACAATGCCAAAATACAAAGTGCTTCTTCTCTGTCGTCTTGTGCTACAATGTGCACGCTCGTGTGGGCTATCAAAGGAAGAAAAGGACATGGTCAACAAGTTACAACATTGAGTAAATCAATCAAATGACCAACACATAGAGAAATAAGCCAAATATTACGAGCTCGAGGAATGACGCGCCACTTGGACAGTGGGTTTGCACTTGTTTGTATGAGACGCAAAGCTTGTTAGCGGCCTCTTGAATTATGTACCATCGATGGGCTAGTGAGTTCATATAGTGATTATGGATCATGCCCTTGTCTTCCTTTGCTAGCTAGCTCGTGGTTCCCCTCTTCTTCTTTGGGACAGCACCCATGGCCAGTGGCCGTCCGGCTCAAAGTCCGCCTCCTTGGTGTATCACTATGACTCTTGCTCCGGCCGTGAATCATCGGCTTGCTTGTCTTCGTAGCCGCTTCCATCATGGATGATGTTCATCATTGACTCATTGTTTGCCGCCACCACGCGCGCTTTATTGAGGCATTCCGGCAAACAGTGAATGTGCATCATCAGACGAGCAGCTCCACAGTAGGAATCCATGACCAGACAAGGATCAGCGAGTCCATAAAGGCATAGTCGCTGATGAGGCCGTCGATGAACGAAGATCGATGGACGAAGGTGAAGGAGGATGCAGACTGTTGCAGAGATTGTTGTCGCTGGTGGAAGCATCAAGTCAGACCACGACGGCTAGGACGCGATGAAGAAAGAAGAAGCATGGCCTCTAACATAAACTTATATCCCGGCTAGAATTTATGATAGAGGCCCCGGATATATTGAAAGTAGCGGTCAAAATGTATCAGTGGACTTTGTTAAAAATTTAAATCTTAAGTTGAACGTTGATGATGGGGTTGCAGATGAAATCATTAGTAGGAGAAAAGGCTGACACCAACGGTCCTTCGACTTGCCGGGTGACTTCTTGCTGAGGGCAGGAAGTTGGTGCTTGGCAGTCTACTAGTTAGTTTTGTTTCGGTAGAGGAGGAGTGATTGTTTTATCAGAAAACAGTAATAAGTGTTGCTTTACTTTTGTAAGGCTATTCTTTATGATGGTGTTTCACAAATCTAAGGCACGGTTAGGCTTAGAATACTCATGTTAGGAGTAGCATGGTTAGTAACATGCATGCCACATAGACAAAAAAAGAAGATAATGTCGCAAGTAATTAAAAAGAAGACAGACAAGTGGAGTAACTTACTATGTTACCATCAGATAGCACTTCCAGATAAAAAATGATTGTACAAAGTAATAAATAAATGTCTATGTTATCACACATACAACACTACCCACTATGAAAGTGGTAATAAGACATGCACATTACCAGTCTAAGTTACTCACCATCATGACCATCGTGCCTAATAGTGTTGAGATTGTTTTGTTGCCCTGTCATGGAGGCGGTTGTGATAAGTTTTACTCTGTCGGAACCGGTTAGTGACACAACATGCTTTCAATTAAATTGTTTTTGAAAAGAAGACCATTTTGGTATATCTCGAGCAACTAGAAATAATTATATCAAAATCGATGCTAAAACTACCCAGTATTGTGATTGAGGATCCTATATGTACAAAAGAAGAGAAAAATTGCTTATTAGGCAATAACTATAGTCTGACCAATTGTCACTCCTGCTGACAAGAGCAATGGATTTTCTCCGATTGGTATAGGTACCACTACCAGCAGTGAAACCTCTCCTGATAGGGCACCCATCCATGTATAAGTCTTCGTATGGCTCGCTATCCAGGATAAATGTTGGACAGCCTACCGCCTGGCCGTCGAGGTCTTCCCCGTGAGGTTGTTTGTGCCATGTATGATCAGCCCCCCAAGGACTTCCAACACTTGCCCCCCCACCCACCACACACACACACACACACACTGGCACAACGTAAGGGACTCTCCTCCATCATCATCCTCACTGCTTGCTGGCTATGGAAACACCACAAATGGGTGCATCTTCGATGGACAGTGATCCTCGTAGAACATTGGACGACAGTAAAATAAAGATTTGTGTGTCGGTTTGACGGTCAAACGACAGGTTATTCTTTTTTGGTGGTTTTTCCTAACGGTCACCTTCATGAAAACTGTCTAGGGTCCGGTTACTACAAAGCGTTAAAGTGATGTGGTCAGGCAAGTATTTGCACCATTGGGAGATTACGTAGTCGGTGGAAACGTCTTCATCCACTAAACGAACATCGTTGAAAAGTCTAAAATAAATTCAAAAGAATAATACTTCCTTCATTCCACAATGTAGTGCTTCCTCTATCCCCGTGCTTCAACTTTGACTGTAAATTTAACTATCAAGACCGATTGTGGTGGGAACAAAAATTATATCAGTGAATTCGTATTCGAAAGAAGTTTTTAATTATGTAACTTTTTCTCCCGCCGCAGTCGGTCTTGTACGTTAAATTTATGGTCAAAGTTCGACCTCGGAAAGCGCGGGCACACTATATTTTGAAATGGAGGGAGTAGCACCAGTGCCAAGTTTAGGATTTAAACCCTCATTGCTCCAATTCCACCATAAAGAACCTAGAGGGTGCTTGGATCCAATGGACTATTTTTAGTCTGATTAAAAATAGTCTCTTTTAGAGGCTAAAGTTTCAAGCACCCCTGACTAAAGAGAGACTATGACTAGTCTTGAGGCTAAAAAATTTTAGTCATAGGAAACCTATTAAAATATGTATTAACCCTCTCTCTCATCATTTAATGCCTCTCCTTTAACACATGCGAGTTCTGGATTGGAGGGTTTGGAGGATAATAAATGCTCAATAACTTGATTTTAGTCTCTTTAGTATTTGTATTCAAGCATGAGTGAAACTAGCAAGTTTTAGTCCCACTACTCTTAATCATGGGACTAAAACGTATCAAGCACCCTCCTAATCATCTTAACTAAGCTCATTCAACGAGAATTGTTTTAGTATAGTCAAGAAAAAAGTTTGATGATCCGTCAAGATTATTGTACTATTCCCAGTCGGTCAACCAGCATAAAGGTTCCTTGATGTTTTACTGTGGGTGCCTCGAGATGATCTAGGCCATTCCCTCGCTTTACTTTGCATAGTCGCACGATCTAATAGTCGGTTGCTGCAGCGTGTCGTAGCTGCCGGCAAGCACAAGAGCCGATGAGTCGTTGCGTGCATGCATGCATGCATGGGTAGGTCCCGGTCCGCCGTCCAAGCGGTGGCGCCCATTGCAAGCACACCGAGTCACCGAGAACGACAAGCATACCATGATACGTACGATGCGTATGGCGCGGGCTTGGACCATGTACAAGATCCGGTCTGTTCATGTCGGTGACCACACTTGCATGGTTTCTCCCGTCCGTCCGTCGATCGCTAACGACCAGACGCCGTTGCTTAAACTAGTTGCACGATGGTTCCGAATTTTACCGCCGCGGTCGCACGTTCATTAGGCCTAGTGACCAGAGCAAAATTCGTAGTTACCCCCCGTTCCCTTTTGCAAACAGATTATATTTAGTACGTGTTCGATGGGCAAAAGGATAATATAATAACCGTATGAGCAAACATGATCTCTTCAAAAAAAAAAGTAAGTAATTTGGGCGGTGCATGTACTGGTCCAGTGTTGCACCCATATGCCCACCTATATGCACGCACGACGTGGAGCTGTCCGATGATTAAGGATCTATGCCGTGGGGGCTGTTTTGCTCTTTTTACGGCTATCAAGCTATGGTAGTTCCACCGGCCAAACCGTGTGTTGCGGAAATGCAAAGTTGTCGCTGTACTTTTGCTTCCAAGGAGTGTTGCAGTACTCCCTCCGTTCCATAATATAAAAGCGTTTTCGACACTACTCGAATATCAATTATCTCTTTTGTCGACGTTGGCTGTTTTGTCAACACCAGTATTTTTCAGTCACTTTTGACCGTTAAATTAGAGATAATTATTTTTTTAAACAAGGAAAATACTACTATTAGAGAGCAACGTACTCCTATATTCCGTCAGCACGCACTAAAGCTCGAGATCAACCACACCAAGGACAAAGTTTTCACTCCTAAATGCACTGGGCCGTGGATAGGCGGGACCTGCACAACGAGGAGACCTACATTTATTGCCCGTCGACTGACACAAAGGGAAACTTTTCATTGCCAGTCTCAGCCTGCGTGGCTTCATCATCGTTGCTGCGCTACTCGACCATCCTCTAGGCCTAATCATGCCCTCACTCACACATCTTAAATGCCATGTCAGGCCAGTAGTTGCCTGAGTCACCTAAGACTGTTCCTCTGAGTTCACAGAAAATGTTACACTGTTCAGTACGTACGTCATACTATTATCCAAAATATTTTAAATTTCCGGCTTCTTCAAAGTATGTGAATAAGTTTACAGAAAAATTTACTAATACCCACAACACAAAATACATAGAGTATAAAAAATACTTTAAGATGAGTCTAATAAAAATAATTTGGAATCATAGATGTTGATATATTTTGTTATTATAGACTAGAGTAAATCCTAAAAAGGTTCGCTCGGGTGAGGACAAGGGATGGGGACAGGGGAGCAAGAACAACGGGAGGTGTGTCTCCGGCGGATTTGCTCGGATCTTGTCGTTGTTCGTCTATGTTTTGTGTGTCTTTGAGTTGGATCCTTCTGATCTATGTTATTCTTCATCTACGGCGACGACTTCCCGCTGTTCCTACGGGGCCTTAGCACGACGACTTCTTGATTGTCTACTACAATAAGTTGTGCCCGACTCCGGCGATGGAGGGCGATGATGGCGGCGCGCCTTCGGCTCGCTTCAGTGCTCGTAGTCGTCGCTGGGTGGTCTACGGGTCTGGATGTATTTTTTTTATTATTTCTGGTATTCGTTGTACTGCCATGATTGAAGATGAATAGATTGGAAATTTTCTCGCAAAATAGGGAGGAGTGTCGAGCCGCCGGGGCCCGGGGTAGTCGTGGAGGCGGGAGGCAGGGCATCCAGTGGTGAGGGAGAGGCGCGAGGTGGAGAGCCAGTGGTGGAGACGGCGGCGGAGGGGGGCGGCGGAGGCCACTTCATTCAACGGGGCACAGTGACGGCCTGACAACTACGCCGGCCCATTAGTGTGGTTATTCGCTCTGCTTCCCTAAAAAAATCGCTCTGCTCCGTTTTTCTTCGGTTTTATTTGTTTTCTCACCAGATTTCCTTCCCTTTTTTTTCTTCATTTTACTTGGTTTTCTTTATTTTCTCATCGTTTTTTAATTTTTCCTTCTTCACTTTATTTTGTTTTTTGTACTTTCATGGTTTTCTTCATTTCTTTTATTTTGTTTCTTTGTCGGTTTTTATCGGCTTCTTTTCTTAAGCATATGTCTACTTTAATTCAGAACACAATGTACATTTTCAGAGCACATGTGAAACGTTTTTCTGATAAACGTTGGACATTTTGCAAATACATTATATACTTTAAAAAACACAGGTTTTGAACACTTTTTCTAATTGAGGGCAACATTTTCTAAATACACATTGCACAATTATTTAATGGTAATAAAAAATTTCACTGTGCAAACTTTTTTTCACATAGTATAAATATTTTTAAAAGTTTATAGACATTTTTTTGGGAACACGCAATTATTTCTTTAAAATTCCACGTACATTTTTAATGGAAATAAAAAATAACCTTCATATTTTTTCTACATTCTTTATATTATTACTTTCAAATTTCATGAACATTTTTTGAAATACAAAAATATTTCCGTTAAATTCACGTGCATTTTTTTATTGGACAGACATTTTTTTACATGAAGCAAAAAAATACATTGTGTAAACATTTTTTTAATAGCATAGACGTTTTTATAATGCAGGAACATTGTTTCATTGTCACCAATGTTTTTTTAAGTTATCAACATTTATTTTAAACTGCACTAACAATTTTTAATACTATGTTAACATTTAAGAAATGGTGATTTTAAATTTCATAAGTAAATTTATTTTTAAATATATGCATTTAAAATATAAAACTATAAAAAATATAAAAGAATTTGAGTAACGTCGGCATGACGAGCCCACTGTCGTCGCCCTGTACGCGAGGCAATCGTGCACCTCGCAGCAAGCGGCACATTGTCGCGCCCCTAACTAGCTAGAACATGGCGATCCATGTTGGGTTGTAAGCCTGTAATGGGATTTTTATTTTATTTTGTTATATAATTTAGGAAAAAACACAAAAAATCTGGGTCAAGCCTATGAAACCCTCTTTCATATAAAAGCCAGCTAAAATCCTTGGAGGCGATTTGTAGCACGTAGGTGCGGCCGCGCGGGGGAACGCAGCCCCCTTTTTCTTTTGGCTTTCGATTTTTAATCTTTCATATATTTGAATCAAAGTCCAAATTAAGTTTCATTTACATATTCGTATTTCTGTTAATGATGGCTTTCAAATGATATCCATTTTGAATATTTTTGATGATTTGTTAAAAAAATTAAGTTTCTTCTGAAACTTCGTTTGAGCGTCCGACAAAGTCGTATGTTTCTGAATATGCGACCAACAAAATCGTAAGTTTCAGTTTCAATTCATAAACTTTGTATGAGCGACGGGCAAGAACGCAACTTTTAGAAGCTGCGACCGACAAAATTGTAAGTTTCAGAAACTAAAACTTAAAACTTGTTGTGCCCTCATGTGGGATTCAATGACTTTGAGGATCGCGAGATTATAGGGCGGCTGCCACGGATGGATTGGTGCATGCCTCTATGTATTTCTGCTAATCCTGAAAGGGTATGGATGAGAAACAATCATGCTATTTTCCTTTTTTCATTAGAAGATCCAAATATATTATAGAAGTTCATCAAAATTACAAATAACTCAAACATAATGCCATGTCACATCGAGGTCTGTAGACCACCGAATGAACACTACCGTCCCCAGAAGAAGCCGTCGGCATGTCGTTCTCGCCGCTAGGGATGAAAACGGAGTGGACTGTTTTTCCGGAGGAAAAATAGAAACGGAGAGGAAATACGAAAACGGAAACGGAAATTTGCAAAACGTGAATGGAAATGGAATTTTTTATGTGGAAACGGAAACAAAAACGGACCGGTATTTTCCGGTGGAACAGGCATGAAAACGGAACTTTCCGTTTCCGTGAATATGGAATTTCTGTTTTTATTATAGACCTATGACTGCTTTGTAGTCCAACCACCAAATAACACACAATTATACAATAAGTAAAATGGATCATTTGAGCACAAATTCTACTATCACACATGTACTCAGCTTGACCCTATACGCAATTGTCCTGTACTACTACAATACTATGCTAAGTTGCTAACATAATATTATTTTGAAGCTATGTTGACAATTCATTAATTTTATTTGTATTTTGTGTGTATTTCTCTATGATTCAAGGGTTTTTTTAAGTTCCGGTAAATGCACACTTCTGTTTTCGTGTCTGCTTTGTATTCGCTTCGTGTCCGTTTTTTATTATATCTGTTTCCGTATTCATTTTCGGGTTTTTGTATTCATTTCCGCTTCTACAAAAATATATAAAAACAAATGTGGTAGCACTCAGTTCCGTCTGTTTCCGCTCTGTTTTCATCCCTACTCGCCGCTCCCCTATCGGAGCCGGCTTGACGTTGTTAATCACAATCAGGAAGTCTTCACGCGCGCGCGCCTGAGAACCAATGCCCTGGAGCCACAATCGTCGTCATTGAGCCCTTAAATAAATCTATTGCAACTGGCATGAAATATTGTCTTGCGCATGCACGACAAGAACTTCTAACCTCACCATCCCAAGGGGATAGACAAATCTACGCCAGAGCTCTGCGGCCTACCGTACAAATGGACGAAGTCAAGGACATTTTTTAAATAATGGAAAAAAAGGAATTCATACTTTCTACAAATTCGTGAACATTTTTATAATCATGAAAATTTTACGAATTTGTACTTGTTACAAATTCGTGAACATTTTCTAAAACTTTTGAACTTTTTTGAACTACGTGAACATCTTTTGAATCGGTGAACAAAATTTGAAATTCATGAACATTTTTTTAATGCATGAACATTTTTGGAACTGGTGAATTTTGTTTGAAAGTTTGCAACATTTTTTAAATTCATGAACATTTTTTATTTTTGTGAACAAGTTTTAGAAAAATGTTATCATTTTTTCATTTTACAATAATTTGGTCAAATCAAGAACATTATTTGAATATGCAATCTTTTTCCAAATCATGAACTTTTTAAATTTAATATTTAAAAAAAGCATGAACATTTTTATAATATCTGAATATTTAAAAAATCTTGAACATTTTGTTAATCCTTGAACAGTTTATGATTTCTCGAACATTTGTCGAATCATGATTTTTTTAATTAACAAATATTTTATTATTTCTTGAACATTGTTTTAAAAATTCACAATTTTTTAGAATTTCCTTACTTTAAAAAATATTTTGAATAATAAAAACAAAAAAGAAATAAAAAACAAGGGGCGTCCGACATGCGCACTGCACCAAATGGGAGCACCCACCATGGGTGCTTGGGGGGGGGGGGGGCAGCTCCGCGCCTGACACTAACACTAGTGTGTACATCCAGTTAACATTAAAACTTGTCTCACCGGAAGTCGCCAAGTTCGAAGTCACGCACCGGCGAGTCCGTGGGCCGCGACTGAGCGAGGGTGAGGACCAGTCGAGGACGGGGGGTGGGGACAGGGTAGCAGGAGCAAGTGGAGGCGTGTCGAGGGCCGGGACAGTCGGGGAGGCGGGAGGCGGGGCTGCAAGTAGCAAGGAGAGGCGAGATGACGAGTGGTGGAGGACGCGGCGGCGAGGGCAGCATTTGCTTCGTTCGATGGGGCACGACGACACGAGTGGTGGCGGGCTAGAACGAAGGTCAGGATATAAAAAACCTTTCCAACGGCTCGGCCCGGGCACGACACGACATGACCCACCCTTAAACAGGTCTAACACGGTCCATGGCGCGATCACTATATCTTGCTTGTGGCAAGAATAGCTGTCGTCTAGGCCTAGTGAAGGTTTTTCCTCCTCTGCCGCCATCTGGGCCTGGAACAGAATCTGGTTTCATGCTTTTCATCACCTTGTCTATCTCTTCACTCATGAAGTTAATACAAGTGAGAGGAACGATTTTCATCATTCATATAATTCAGAAGAAGAAGGTCGGTTGAGTGCTTTTCGTGTATGACTATTGAGTTTCGTTTCTAGGCTGGCCAGTTTGTTGTATTTTTTTACGTTCGCTCAATCGGTCGTGTGTGTTCCTTGGTTCTCGTCTAGTTTTCTTCATCTTTCTCTGTTTCATGATGATTTCTTTGTTTCTTTCGTTTTCATTCTATATTTTTCATATGCATTTTTTTTCAGCAAACACAGTGGGGCAATCTCTACTGCAACTCTTTTTCATTAATATGGGTGGAACATGTACAAGGTTTTCACAATGAGGGTTCTATATTGCATCTAGTTCACAAGTAGTCTAGCCATGATTGCATTCCTTCCTTCAGACTTGGTTTTGCCTTCTTGATGATGGTATTAAAGTGCTCTTTGAAGCAAGCAATGCAGTAGGCTAAGATTTTGGTTTTATTATAAAAATGATGTTATTTATATGCTTCCATAAGCTCCAGCATCCAACATTCAAGCATTCCTTGTAAAAACATGTGTTGTTCCTTCTCTTTCCGTCCATCAGCATCTCTGTCGGATCATAATCAGTATTCCATTGGAAACCTAAAGCAAGCCAGAAATTTTGGCTGAAATCACAACTGAAAAACAAATGTATCAGGTGTTTATTGGGTTCATCATTACATAGCTCACATTTATTGCTTTCAATGTGGAGATTTTTCCTTGCTACTAGGTCTGTGGTGTTAAGCCTATCTTGAATAAGTAGCCAGAAAAAGAATTTCTGTTTGGGTAGGTTGCAAGACTTCCAAATCCATTGGTATGGTTCTAGTGCATAAGCGGGGGGGGGGGGGGGGGGGGGGGGGGTCCCAATAAATTCGTGTGTATCAATATCTACTTGAGCTCCAGTAGAACTACCAAGAATATCTGTCGCTGATGCTTGCGTTTGAAGGAAATATACCCTAGAGGAAATAATAAAGTTGTTATTTATATTTCCTTATATCATGATAAATGTTTATTATTCATGCTAGAATTGTATTAACCGGAAACTTGATACATGTGTGGATACATAGACAAAACACAGTGTCCCTAGTAAGCCTCTACTAAACTAGCTCGTTAATCAAAGATGGTTAAGTTTCCTAACCATAGACATGTGTTGTCATTTGATGAACGGGATCACATCATTAGCTTAGCATAATGATCTTTAAGTTTTATTGCTATTGCTTTCTTCATGGCATATACATATTCCTTTGACTATGAGATTATGCAACTCCCGGATACCGGAGGAATACCTTGTGTACTATCAAACGTCACAATGTAACTGGGTGATTATAAAGATGCTATACAGGTATCTCCGAAGGTGTTTGTTGGGTTGGCATAGATCGAGATTAGGATTTGTCACTCCGAGTGTCGGAGAGGTATCTCTGGGCCCTCTCGGTAATACACATCATAGGAAGTCTTGTAAGCAATGTGACTAATGAGTTAGTTGTGGGATGATGTATTACGGAACGAGTAAAGAGACTTGCCGGTAACAAGATTGAACTAGGTATGAAGATACCTACGATTGAATCTCGGGAAAGTAACATACCGATGATAAAGGGAATAACATATGTTGTCATTACGGTACGACCGATAAAGATCTTCGTAGAATATGTAGGAACCAATATGAGCATCCAGGTTCCGCTGTTGGTTATTGACCGGCGAGGTGTCTCGGTCATGTCTACATAGTTCTCGAACCCGTAGGGTCCGCACGCTTAATGTTCGATGATGATTTTGTATTATATGAGTTATGTGATTTGGTGACCGAATGTTGTTCGGAGCCCAGATGGGATCACAGACATGACGAGGAGTATCGAAATGGTCGAGAGGTAAAGATTCATATATAGGACGACAATATCCGGACACCGGGAGTGTTCCGGGGGGTACCGGGTACATATCGGGTCACCGGAAGGGGTTCTGGGCATCCCCCCGGCAACTACATGGGCCTAATGGGCCAAGAAGGGGACATGCCATCCCCTAGGAGGCTGGTGCGCCCCATGTAGGCCAAAATAAGGAGGAAGGAAAGAGGGGAAGAGAGAAAGGAAGGGGAGGGATTCGGCCTCCCCTTCCTTCTCTCCTCACTCCTCCTTCCTTCCCCCTCCAGATGAATATGGAAGGGGGGAGGCCGAATTGGGAGGCGCCCAAGTAGGATTCCTCCTACTTGGGGCGCCCCTTGGCTACCTCTCCTCCCCTCCAACCTATATATATGAGGGAAGGGCACCGCTAGAACACACAACATTGATTCCTAGGCGTGTGCGGCGCCCCCCTCCACAGTTTACGCCTCCGGCATATTCACGTAGTGTTAGGCGAAGCCCTGCACGGATCACTTCACCATCACCGTCATCACGCCGTCGTGTTGACAGAACTCTCCCTCGACACTTTGCTAGATCAAGAGTTTGAGGGACGTCATCGAGCTGAACGTGTGCAGAACTCGGAGGTGTCGTACGTTCGGTGCTTGATCGGTCAGAATGAGAAGAAGTTCGATTACATCAACCACGTTGTCAGACGCTTCCGCTTTCAGTCTACGAGGGTACGTGGACACACTCTCCCCCTCTCGTTGCTATGCATCTCCTAGATAGATCTTGCGTGAGCGTAGGATTTTTTTTTTGAAATTGCATGCTACTTTCCCAATAGTGCTGTCATTTATAGTGTCTGTTAATAGTTGGCTCTATTGTACAACAATGGATGACATAGGTGTGTGGAACATCTCATAGAATCTGTCTTGCTCAATGTTGGCCATCATGGCATATGTGGTGTCTTTATTTCTTGCATAGGAATATAGTTGTGGCATTTGGTCCATCATGGGATTTCCATTCCATTTTTCATACCATATTTTGACAGTATCCTCCTTTTTAGGTGTGCAGATAGTCATATCTCTGAAGTCATCTAGTATGGAGCAGTTGTTTCTCCACCAGAAAGAACCCACGTTGGTAGGATCATTAGGAACTCTCCCATCATTATAGTATGTGTTCCATATTAGATGAACCCATGGTATATCATGTTTATTGAAGAATTTGTACACACGTTTAGTAAGTAGTGCTTTGTTCCGCATTTTGAGATCAAGGACTCTTAAAACCTCCTGCACTTTTGGGTAGGCACACCTTCTTCCATTTAACCAAATAGTTGCCATGTTTGTTTATTCCTTTTCCATACCAAATAAAGCCACTAGCAAATTTTCTCAAAATTATCAAGAATAGTAAATGGTACTTGCTACTTGTGAGTTGCATTGGGATTTCCTCGAAGAGGAGATGATGATGTAGTACAGTAGAGATAAGTATTTCCCTTAGTTAAGAACCAAGTTATCAATCCAGTAGGAGAACCACGCGACACCTCGTGAATAGCACCTACACACAAAATAACAAATACTTGCACCCAACGCAAACAAGGGGTTGTCAATCCCTTGGCGGTTAATTGCATGGATAAAATCTCGTAGTGATAGATAGATAAATAAAACACAAAATAAAATAAAAGTAAATAAACCGCAGCAAGGCATTTTTTGATTTTTAATATATGATAAAGATAGACCCGGGGCCATAGTTTTCACTAGAGGCTTCTCTCTCGAACAAAAAGCATACAGTGGGTAAACAAATTACTATTGGGCAATTGATAGAAAAGTGAATAATCATGACGATATCCAAGGAAATGATCATGTATATAGGCATCACGTCCGAGACAAGTAGACCGACTCCTGCTTGCATCTACTACTATTACTCCATACATCGACCGCTATCCAGCATGCACCTAGAGTATTAAGTTCATAAAGAACGGAGTAACGCCTTAAGTAAGATGACATGATGTAGACAAAGTAAATACAATTAATATGAATAAACCCCATCATTTCATCCTCCGTGGCAACAATACAAATACATGTATTGTCCCTTTCTGTCACTGGGATATAGAGCATCACAAGATTGAACTCATCACAAAGCACCTCTCCCATTGCAAGATAAATCAATCTAGTTGGCCAAACCAAACAGATAGATCGGAGAGAAATACAAAGCTATAACAATCATGCATAAAAGAGTTCAGGGAAGACTCAAATAATATTCATTGATAATCTGATCATAAACTCATAATCCATCGGATCCCAACAAACACACCGCAAAAGAGGATTACATCGAATAGATCTCCAAGAACATTGAGGATAACATTGTATTGAAGACCAAAGAGATGGAAGAAGCCATCTAGCTACTATATATGGACCCATAGGTCTGTGGTAAACTACCCACACATCATTGGAGGGGCAGCAAGGTTGATGGAGAAGCCCTCCGTGGTCGATTCATACCGGGAAAGGCCTACGGATGGGATCTCGCGAGAACAAAGACTTGCAGTGGCGGAAAAAGTATTTTTGGTAGCTCTTTGTTGGTTTCCCAATTTTAGAGAATTTATAGAGTTGGAATTAGGTCAACAGAGGAACAAGGGGCCCACGAGGCACATGGGCGCGCCTACCCCTGGGTACGCCCATGTGGATCGTGGCCACCTCCTTCGCCTTCTGGCCTCCTCCCAAAGCTTCTAGTGTCTCTTATGTTCAGGAAAAAACCGTCAAAAATTTTCATCGCATTTGGACTTCATTTGGTACAGTATTCCTGGAAAACCAAAAAACAGGCAAAAAAACAGCAACTGGCACTAGGCACTAAGTTAATAGGTTAGTCCCAAAAAATGATATACAATTGCATATCAAACATCCAAGATTGATACAGCAACTGGAACTTGGCACTAAGTTAATAGGTTAGTTCCAAAAAAATATATACAGTTGCATATAAAACATAAAAAGATTGATACTATAATTGTTGGGGAACGTAGTATTTCAAAAAAATTCTTACAATCACGCAAGATCTATCTAGGAGAAGCATAGCAACGAGCGGGGAGAGTGTGTCCATGTACCCTAGTAGACCGAAAGCGGAAGCGTTTCTCACCGCGGTTGATGTAGTCGTATGTCTTCATGATACGACCGATCCTAGCACCGAACGTACGGCACCTCCGTGTTCAGCACACGTTCAGCTCAATGACATCCCTCGTACTCTTGATCCAGTTGAGGCCGAGGGAGAGTTCTGTTAGCATGATGCCTGGCGACGGTGATGATGAATTTACCGACGCAGGGCTTCGGCTAAGCACTACGACAATATGACCGAGATGTGTAACTGTGGAAGGGGGCACCACACACGGCTAACAGAAACTTTGATGTGCTATTGGGGTGCCCTCTGGACACGTATATAAAGGAGGGAAGGGAAGAGGTGGTCGGCCCAAGGAGGCGCGCCAGGTGTGGGGAATCCTACTCGGACTCCCCAGTCCAAGTAGGATTCCCCTCCTCTTTTCTATTCCTGGTAGGAGAAGGAGGGAAGGAGGAGGAGGAGAGAAGGAAAGGGGGGCCACCCCTAAACCTAGTACAATTCGGTTTGGGATAGGGGTCGCGCGCCACTCCCTGGTCGGCCTCCTCTCTTCCACCACTAGGCCCATGATTCCCAATAACTTCCCGGGGGGGGGGGGGGGGGGGTCCGGTAACCCTCGGTACTCCGAAACGACCCGAACCGTTCCGGTGTCCAAATGTAACCTTCCAATATATGAATCTTTATGTCTCGACCATTTCGAGACTCCTCGTCATGTCTTTGATCTCATCCAGGACTCCGAACAAACTTTGGTCATCAAATCACACAACTCATAATACAAATCGTCATCGAATGTTAAGCGTGCGGACCCTACGGGTTTGAGAACTATGTATACATGACCGAGACACATCTCCGGTCAATAACCAATAGCGGAACCTGGATGCTCATATTGGATCCTACATATTCTACGAAGATCTTTATCGGTCAAACCGCATAACAACATACGTTGTTCCCTTTGTCATCGGTATGTTACTTGCCCGAGATTCGATCGTCGGTATCATCATACCTAGTTCAATCTCGTTATTGGCAAGTCTCTTTACTCGTTCTGTAATGCATCATCCCGCAACTAACTCATTAGTCACATTGCTTGCAAGGCTTATAGTGATGTGCATTACCGAGAGGGCCCAGAGATACCTCTCCGATACTCGGAGTGACAAATCCTAATCTCGATCTATGCCAACCCAACAAACACCTTTGGAGACACCTCTAGAGCATCTTTATAATCACCCAGTTACATTGTGACGTTTGATAGCACACAAGGTGTTCCTCCGGTATTCGGGAGTTGCATAATCTCATAGTCAAAGGAATATGTATAAGTCATGAAGAAAGCAATAGCAATAAAACTGAACGATCAACATGCTAAGCTAACGGATGGGTCTTGTCCATCACATCATTCTCCTAATGATGTGATCCCGTTCATCAAATGACAACACATGTCTATGGTGAGGAAACTTAACCATCTTTGATTAACGAGCTAGTCAAGTAGAGGCATACTAGGGACACTTTGTTTTGTCTATGTATTCACACATGTATCAAGTTTCCGGTTAATAAAATTCTAGCATGAATAATAAACATTTATCATGATATAAGGAAATATAAATAACATCTTTATTATTGCCTCTAGGGCATATTTCCTTCAGTCTCACACTTGCTCTAGAGTCAATAATCTAGTTCACATCGCCATGTGATTTAACACCAATAGTTCACATCGCCATGTGACCAATACCCAAAGGGTTTACTAGAGTCAATAATCTAGTTCACATCACCATGTGATTAACACCCAAAGAGTACTAAGGTGTGATCATGTTTTGCTTGTGAGAGAAGTTTAGTCAACGGGCCTGCCACATTTAGATCTGTATGTATTTGCAAGTTTCTATGTCTACAATGCTCTGCATGGAGCTACTCTAGCTAATTGCTCCCACTTTCAATATGTATCCAGATTGAGACTTAGAGTCATCTGGATCAGTGTCAAAGCTTGCATCGACGTAACCTTTTACGGCGAACTTTTTGTCACCTCCATAACCGAAAAACATATCCTTATTCCACTAAGGATAATTTTGACCGTTGTCCAGTGATCCACTCCTGGATCACTATTGTACCCTCTTGCCAAACTCATGGTGAGGTACACAATAGGTCTGGTACACAGCATAGCATACTTTATAGAACCTATGACAGCGGCATAGGGAATGACTTTTCATTCTCTTTCTAATTTCCGCCGTGGTCGGGTTTTGAGTCTTTACTCAACTTCACACCTTGCAACACAGGCAAGAACTCCTTCTTTGACGGTTCCATTTTGAACTACTTCAAAATCTTGTCAAGGTATGTACTCATTGAAAAAACTTATCAAGCGTCTTGATCTATCTCTATAGATCTTGATGCTCAACATGTAAGTAGCTTCACCGAGGTCTTTCTTTGAAAATCTCCTTTCAAACACTCTTTTATGCTTTCCAGAAAATTCTACCTTATTTCTGATCAACAATATGTCATTCACATATACTTATCAGAAATGTTGTAGTGCTCCCACTCACTTTCTTGTAAATACAGGCTTCACCGCAAGTCTGTATGGAACTGTATGCTTTGATCAACTCATCAAAGTGTATATTCCAACTCTGAGATGCTTGCACCAGTCCATAGATGGATCGCTGGAGCTTGCACACTTCATTAGCACCTTTAGGACTGACAAAACCTTCTTCTTGCATTATATACAACTCTTCTTTAAGAAATCCATTAAGGAATGCGTTTTTGACATCCATTTGCCAGATTTCATAAAATGTGGCAATTGCTAACATGATTCGGACAGACTTAAGCATCGCTACGAGTGAGAAAATCTCATTGTAGTCAACACCTTGAACTTGTCGAAAACCTTTTGTGACAATTCGAGCTTTGTAGATAGTAACACTACTATCAGCATCTGTCTTCCTCTTGAAGATCCATTTATTCTCGATGGCTTTACCGATCATCGGGCAAGTCAACCAAAATCCACACTTTGTTCTCATACATGGATCCCATCTCAGATTTCATGGCCTCAAGCCATTTTGCGAAATCTGGGCTCATCATCGCTTCCCCATAGTTCATAGGTTCGTCATGGTCTAGTAACATGACTTCTAGAACACGATTACCATACTACTCTGGCGCGGAACGTACTCTGGTTGACCTACGAGGTTTGGTACTAACTTGATCTGAAGTTTCATGATCATCATCATTAGCTTCCTCACTAATTGGTATAGGAATCACTAGAACTGATTTCTGTGATGAACTACTTTCCAATTCGGGAGAAGGTACAATTACCTCATCAAGTTCTACTTTCCTCCCACCCACTTCTTTCGAGAGAAACTCCTTCTCTAGAAAGGATCCATTCTTAGCAAAGAATATCTTGCCTTCGGATCTATGATAGAAGGTGTACCCAACAGTTTCCTTTGGGTATCCTATGAAGACACATTTCTCTGATTTGGGTTCGAGCTTATCAGGTTGAAGCTTTTTCACATAAGCATCGCAACCCCAAAGTTTAAGAGACGACAACTTAGGCTTCTTGCTAAACCACAGTTCATATGGTGTCGTCTCAACAGATTTAGATGGTGCCCTATTTAACGTGAATGCAGCTGTCTCTAATGCATAACCCCAAAACAATAGAGGTAAATCGGTAAGAGATATCATAGATCGCACCATCTCTAATAAAGTACGGTTACGATGTTCGGACACACCTGCTGGAAATATGCCCTAGAGGCAATAATAAAATGGTTATTATTATATTTATTTGTTCATGATAATTGTCTATTGTTCATGCTATAATTGTGTTATCCGAAAATCGTAATACATGTGTGAATACATAGACCACAACACGTCCCTAGTGAGCCTCTAGTTGACTAGCTCGTTGATCAAAAGATAGTCATGGTTTCCTGACTATGGACATTGGATGTCATTGATAATGGGATCACATCATTAGGAGAATGATGTGATGGACAAGACCCAATCCTAAGCATAGCTCAAAGATCGTGTAGTTCGTTTGCTATAGCTTTTCCAAATGTCAAGTATCATTTCCTTAGACCATGAGATTGTGCAACTCCCGGATACCGTAGGAGTGCTTTGGGTGTGCCAAATGTCACAACATAACTGGGTGACTATAAAGGTACACTACAGGTATCTCCGAAAGTGTCTGTTGGGTTGGCACGAATCGAGACTGGGATTTGTCACTCTGTATGAGGGAGAGGTATCTCTGGGCCCACTCGGTAATGCATCATCATAATGAGCTCAATGTGACCAAGTGGTTGATAACGGGATCATGCATTACGGTACGAGTAAAGTGACTTGCCGATAACGAGATTGAATGAGGTATTGGGATACCGACGATCGAGTCTCGGGCAAGTAACGTACCGACTGACAAAGGGAATTGTATACGGATTGATTGAATCCTCGACATCGTGGTTCATCCGATGATATCATCGAAGAGCATGTGGGAGCCAACATGGGTATCCAGATCCCGCTGTTGGTTATTGACCGGAGAGTCGTCTCGGTCATGTCTGCGTGTCTCCTGAACCCGTAGGGTCTACACACTTAAGGTTCGGTGACGCTAGGGTTGTTGGGATATTAGTATACGGTAACCCGAAAGTTGTTCGGAGTCCCGGATGAGATCCCGGACGTCACGAGGAGTTCCGGAATGGTCCATAGGTGAAGATTTATATATAGGAAGTCAAGTTTCGGCCATCGGGAAAGTTTCGGGGGTAATCGGTATCGTACCGGGACCACCGAAAGGGTCATGGGGGTCCACCGGGTGGGGCCACCTATCCCGGAGGGCCCCATGGGCTGAAGTGGGAGGGGAACTAGCCCATAGTGGGCTGGTGCGCCCCCCTTGGGCCTCCCCCTGCGCCTAGGGTTGGAAACCCTAGGGGTGGGGGGCGCCCCACTTGGCTTGGGGGGCAAGCCACTCCCTTGGCCGCCTCCCCCTTGGAGATTGGATCTCCTAGGGCCGGCGCCCCCCTAGGGACCCTATATATAGTGGGGGGGGGAGGGAGGGCAGCCGCACCCTAGCCCCTGGCGCCTCCCTCTCCCTCCCGTGACACTCCTCCCTCTTCCTGAGCTTGGCGAAGCCCTGCCGAGATCACCGTTGCTTCCACCACCACGCCGTCGTGCTGCTGGATCTTCATCAACCTATCCTTCCCCCTTGCTGGATCAAGTAGGAGGAGACGTCTTCCCAATCGTACGTGTGTTGAACGCGGAGGTGCCGTCCGTTTGGCGCTAGGTCATCGGTGATTTGGATCACGACGAGTACGACTCCATCAACCCCGTTCTCTTGAACGCTTCCGCGCGCGATCCACAAGGGTATGTAGATGCACTCCTCTCTCCCTCGTTGCTAGATGACTCCATAGATTGATCTTGGTGATGCGTAGAAAATTTTAAAATTCTGCTGCGTTCCCCAACAGTGGCATCATGAGCTAGGTCTATGCGTAGTTTCTATGCACGAGTAGAACACAAAGCAGTTGTGGGCATCAATATTGTCAATTTGCTTGTCGTTACTATTCTTATCTTGATTCGGCGGCATCGTGGGATGAAGCGGCCCAGACCGACCTTACACGTACGCTTACGTGAGACTGGTTCCACCGATTGACATGCACTAGTTGCATAAGGTGGCTGGCGGGTGTCTGTCTCTCCCACTTTAGTCGGATCGGATTCGATGAAAAGGGTCCTTATGAAGGGTAAATAGAAATTGGTATATCACGTTATGGTTTTGGCGTAGGTAAGAAACGTTCTTGCTAGAAACCTATAGCAGCCACGTAAAAACTTGCAACAACAATTAGAGAACGTCTAACTTGTTTGCAGCATGTGCCGTGTGATGTGATATGGCCAAAAGGATGTGATGAATGATATATGTGATGTATGAGATTGATCATGTTCTTGTAATAGGAATCACGACTTGCATGTCGATGAGTATGACAACCGGTAGGAGCCATAGGAGTTGTCTTTATTTATTTATGACCTGCATGTCAACATAAACGTCATGTAATTACTTTACTTTATTGCTAAAGTGTTAGCCATAGTAGTAGAAGTAATAGATGACGAGACAACTTCAATAAGACACGATGATGGAGATCATGATGATGGAGATCATGGTGTCATGCCGGTGACAACAATGATCATGAAGCCCCGAAGATGGAGATCAAAAGGAGCAAATGATATTGGCCATATCATGTCACTATTTGATTGCATGTGATGTTTATCATGTTTTACATCTTATTTGCTTAGAACGACGGTAGCTTAAATAAGATGATCCCTCGTAATAATTTCAAGAAAGTGTTCCCCCTAACTGTGCACCGTTGCGAAGGTTCGTTGTTTCGAAGCACCACGTGATGATCGGGTGTGATAGATTCTAACGTTCGAATACAACGGGTGTAAGCCAGATTTACACAAGCAATACACTTAGGTTGACTTGACGAGCCTAGCATGTACAGACATGGCCTCAAAACACGGAAGACCGAAAGGTCGAGCATGAGTCATATAGAAGATACGATCAACATGAAGATGTTCACCGATGTTGACTAGTCCGTCTCACGTGATGATCGGACACGGCCTAGTTAACTCGGATCATGTTTCACTTAGATGACTAGAGGGATGTCTATCTGAGTGGGAGTTCATTGAATAATTTGATTAGATGAACTTAATTATCATGAACTTAGTCTAAAATCTTTACACTATGTCTTGTATATCAAATGGCCCACGCTAATGTTGCCCTCAACTTCAACGTGTTCCTAGAGAAAACCAAGCTGAAAGATGATGGCAGCAACTATACGGTCTGGGTCCGGAACCTGAGGATCATCCTCATAGCTGCCAAGAAAGATTATGTCCTAGAAGCACCGCTAGGTGACGCACCCATCCCAGAGAACCAAGACGTTATGAACGCTTGGCAGTCACGTGCTGATGATTACTCCCTCGTTCAGTGCGGCATGCTCTACAGCTTAGAACCGGGGCTCCAAAAGCGTTTTGAGAGACACGGAGCATATGAGATGTTCGAAGAGCTGAAAATGGTTTTCCAAGCTCATGCCTGGGTCAAGAGATATGAAGTCTCTGACAAGTTCTTCAATTGTAAGATGGAGGAAAACAGTTCTGTCAGTGAGCACATACTCAAAATGTCTGGGTTGCATAACCGCTTGACTCAGCTCGGAGTTAATCTCCCGGATGACGTGGTCATTGACAGAATCCTTCAGTCGCTTCCACCGAGCTACAAGAGCTTTGTGATGAACTTCAATATGCAGGGGATGGAAAAGACCATTCCTGAGGTTTATTCAATGCTGAAATCAGCGGAGGTGGAAATCAAAAAGGAACATCAAGTGTTGATGGTGAATAAAACCACTAAGTTCAAGAAAGGCAAGGGTAAAAAGAACTTCAAGAAGGACGACAAGGGAGTTGCCGCGCCCGATAAGCAAGCTGCCGGGAAGAAGTCAAAGAATGGACCCAAGCCTGAGACTGAGTGTTTTTATTGCAAGGGAAGTGGTCACTGGAAGCGGAACTGCCCCAAATACTTAGCGGACAAGAAGGCCGGCAACACTAAAGGTATACGTGATATACATGTAATTGATGTGTACCTTACCAGTACTCGTAGTAGCTCCTGGGTATTTGATACCGGTGTGGTTGCTCACATTTGTAACTCAAAGCAGGAGCTGCGGAATAAGAGGAGACTGGCGAAGGACGAGGTGACGATGCACGTCGGGAATGGTTCCAAGGTCGATGTGATCCCCGTCGGCACGCTGCCTCTACATTTACCTACGGGATTAGTTTTAAAACTCAATAATTGTCATTTAGTGCCAGCTTTGAGCATGAACATTGCATCAGGATCTCGTTTAATTCGAGATGGCTACTCATTTAAATCCGAGAATAATGGTTGTTCTATTTATATGAGAGATATGTTTTATGGTCATGCTCCGCTGGTGAATGGTTTATTCTTAATGAATCTCGAGTGTAATGTTACACATATTCATAGTGTGAATACCAAAAGATGTAAGGTTGATAATGATAGTCCCACATACTTGTGGCACTGCTGCCTTGGTCACATAGGTGTCAAACGCATGAAGAAGCTCCATGCAGATGGAATTTTGGAGTCTCTTGATTACGAATCATTTGACACGTGCGAACCATGCCTCATGGGTAAAATGACCAAGACTCCGTTCTCAGGAACAATGGAGCGAGCAACCAACTTATTGGAAATCATACATACTGATGTGTGCGGTCCAATGAGTGTTGAGGCTCGCGGTGGCTATCGTTATGTTCTCACCCTCACTAATGACTTGAGTAGATATGGGTATGTCTACTTAATGAAACACAAATCTGAGACCTTTGAAAAGTTCAAGGAATTTCAAAGTGAGGTTGAGAATCAACGTGACAGGAAAATCAAGTTCTTGCGATCAGATCGTGGGGGAGAATACTTGAGTCACGAATTTGGCACACACTTAAGGAAATGTGGAATAGTTTCACAACTCACGCCGCCTGGAACACCTCAGCGTAATGGTGTGTCCGAACGTCGTAATCGCACTCTATTGGATATGGTGCGACCTATGATGTCTCTTACCGATTTACCGCTGTCATTTTGGGGCTATGCTTTAGAGACTGCCGCATTCACTTTAAATAGGGCTCCGTCGAAATCCATTGAGACGACACCGTATGAATTATGGTTTGGGAAGAAACCTAAGCTGTCGTTTCTAAAAGTTTGGGGATGCGATGCTTATGTCAAGAAACTTCAACCTGAAAAGCTCGAACCCAAGTCGAAAAAATGCATCTTCATATGATACCCTAAAGAAACTATTGGGTATACCTTCTACCTCAGATCCGAAGGCAAGATCTTTGTTGCCAAGAATAGATCCTTTCTAGAGAAAGAGTTTCTCTCGAAAGAAATAAGTGGGAGGAAAGTAGAACTCGATGAAGTATTACCTCTTGAACCGGTAAGTGGCGCAGCTCAAGAAATTGTTCCTGAGGTGCCTGCACCGACTAGAGAGGAAGTTAATGATGATGATCATGAAACTTCAGATCAAGTTGCTACTGAACTTCGTAGGTCCACAAGGACACGTTCCGCACCAGAGTGGTACGGCAACCCTGTCCTGGAAATAATGTTGTTAGACAACGGTGAACCTTCAAACTATGAAGAAGCGATGGCGGGCCCAGATTCCGACAAATGGCTGGAAGCCATGAAATCCGAGATAGGATCCATGTATGAAAACAAAGTATGGACTTTGACTGACTTGCCCGATGATCGGCGAGCCATAGAAAATAAATGGATCTTTAAGAAGAAGACAGACGCGGATGATAATGTAACCATCTATAAAGCTCGGCTTGTCGCTAAGGGTTATTGACAAGTTCAAGGGGTCGACTACGATGAGACTTTCTCACCCGTAGCGAAGCTGAAGTCCGTCCGAATCATGTTAGCAATTGCCGCATTCTATGATTATGAGATATGGCAAATGGACGTCAAAACGACATTCCTTAATGGTTTCCTTAAGGAAGAATTGTATATGATGCAGCCGGAAGGTTTTGTCGATCCTAAGAATGCTGACAAGGTGTGCAAGCTCCAACGCTCGATTTATGGGCTGGTGCAAGCATCTCGGAGTTGGAACATTCGTTTTGATGAGATGATCAAAGCGTTTGGGTTCACGCAGACTTATGGAGAAGCCTGCATTTACAAGAAAGTGAGTGGGAGCTCTGTAGCATTTCTCATATTGTATGTGGATGACATACTGTTGATGGGAAATGATATAGAATTCTTGGAAAGCATAAAGGCCTACTTGAAGAAGTGTTTTTCAATGAAGGATCTTGGAGAAGATGCTTATATATTAGGCATCAAGATCTATAGAAATAGATCGAGACGCCTCATTGGTCTTTCACAGAGTACGTACCTTGACAAGATATTGAAGAAGTTCAAAATGGATCAGTCAAAGAAGGGGTTCTTGCCTGTATTGCAAGGTACGAGATTGAGCACGGCTCAATGCCCGACCACGGCAGAATATAGAGAAAAGATGAGTGTCGTCCCCTATGCCTCAGCCATAGGGTCTATCATGTATGCTATGCTGTGTACCAGACCTGATGTAAACCTTGCCGTAAGTTTGGTAGGAAGGTACCAAAGTAATCCTGGCATGGAACGCTGGACAGCGGTCAAGAATATCCTGAAGTACCTGAAGAGGACTAAGGATATGTTTCTCGTTTATGGAGGTGACGAAGAGCTCGTCGTAAAGGGTTACGTCGATGCTAGCTTCGACACAGATCTGGATGACTCTAAGTCACAAACCGGATACGTGTATATTTTGAATGGTGGGGCAGTAAGCTGGTGCAGTTGCAAGCAAAGCGTTGTGGCGGGATCTACATGTGAAGCGGAGTACATGGCAGCCTCGGAGGCAGCACAAGAGGCAATCTGGGTGAAGGAGTTTATTACCGACCTAGGAGTCATACCCAATGCGTCGGGCCCGATGACTCTCTTTTGTGACAACACTGGAGCTATTGCCCTTGCCAAGGAGCCCAGCTTTCACAGGAATACCAGGCATATCAAGCGTCGCTTCAACTCCATTCGTGAAAGTGTTCAAAATGGAGACATAGATATTTGTAAAGTACATACGGACTTGAATGTGGAAGATCCATTGACTAAACCTCTCCCTAGAGCAAAACATGATCAACACCAGAACTGCATGGGTTTCGATTCATCACAATGTAACTAGACTATTGACTCTAGTGCAAGTGGGAGACTGTTGGAAATATGCCCGAGAGGCAATAATAAAATGGTTATTATTATATTTCTTTGTTCATGATAATTGTCTATTGTTCATGCTATAATTGTGTTATCCGGAAATCGTAATACATGTGTGAATACGTAGACCACAACACGTCCCTAGTGAGCCTCTAGTTGACTAGCTCGTTGATCAAAAGATAGTCATGGTTTCCTGACTATGGACATTGGATGTCATTGATAATGGGATCACATCATTAGGAGAATGATGTGATGGACAAGACCCAATCCTAAGCATAGCTCAAAGATCGTGTAGTTCGTTTGCTATAGCTTTTCCGAATGTCAAGTATCATTTCCTTAGACCATGAGATTGTGCAACTCCCGGATACCGTAGGAGTGCTTTGGGTGTGCCAAACGTCACAACGTAACTGGGTGACTATAAAGGTACACTACAGGTATCTCCGAAAGTGTCTGTTGGGTTGGCACGAATCGAGACTGGGATTTGTCACTCCGTATGACGGAGAGGTATCTCTGGGCCCACTCGGTAATGCATCATCATAATGAGCTCAATGTGACCAAGTGGTTGATCACGGGATCATGCATTACGGTACGAGTAAAGTGACTTGTCGGTAACGAGATTGAACGAGGTATTGGGATACCGACGATCGAGTCTCGGGCAAATAACGTACCGATTGACAAAGGGAATTGTATACGGATTGATTGAATCCTCGACATCGTGGTTCATCCGATGAGATCATCGAGGAGCATGTGGGAGCCAACATGCGTATCCAGATCCCGCTGTTGGTTATTGACCGGAGAGTCGTCTCGTTCATGTCTGCGTGTCTCCCGAACCCGTAGGGTCTACACACTTAAGGTTCGGTGATGCTAGGGTTGTTGAGATATTAGTATACGATAACCCGAAAGTTGTTCGGAGTCCCGGATGAGATCCCGGACGTCACGAGGAGTTCCGGAATGGTCCGGAGGTGAAGATTTATATATAGGAAATCAAGTTTCGGCCATCGGTAAAGTTTCGGGGGTAATCGGTATCATACCGGGACCACCGGAAGGGTCCCGGGGGTCCACCGGGTGGGGCCACCTATCCTGGAGGGCCCCATGGGCTGAATTGGGAGGGGAACCAGCCCCTAGTGGGCTGGTGCGCCCCCCTTGGGCCTCCCCCTGCGCCTAGGGTTGGAAACCCTAGGGGTGGGGGGCGCCCCACTTGGCTTGGGGGGCAAGCCACCCCCTTGGCCGCCGCCCCCCCTTGGAGATTGGATCTACTAGGGCCGGCGCCTCCCCTAGGGACCCTATATATAGTGGGGGGAGGGAGGGCAGCCGCACCCTAGCCCCTGGCGCCTCCCTCTCCCTGAGTTTGGGGAAGCCCTGCCGAGATCACCGTTGCTTCCACCACCACGCCGTCGTGCTGCTGGATCTTCATCAACCTCTCCTCCCCCCTTGCTGGATCAAGTAGGAGGAGACGTCTTCCCAACCGTACGTGTGTTGAACGCGGAGGGGCCGTCCGTTCGGCGCTAGGTCATCGGTGATTTGGATCACGACGAGTACGACTCCATCAACCCCGTTCTCTTGAACGCTTCCGCGCGCGATCTACAGGGGTATGTAGATGAACTCCTCTCTCCCTCGTTGCTAGATGACTCCATAGATTGATCTTGGTGATGCGTAGAAAATTTTAAAATTCTGCTGCATTCCCCAACAACACCATTACGCTGTGGTGTTCCAGGTGGCTTGAGTTGTGAAACTTATTCCACATTGTTTTAGATGAAGGCCAAACTCGTAACTCAAATATTCGCCTCCGCGATCAGATCATAGAAACTTTATTTTCTTTGTTACGATGATTCTCCACATCACTCTGAAATTCTTTGAACTTTTCAAATGTTTCAGACTTGTGTTTCATTAAGTAGATATACCCATATCTGCTCAAATCATCTTGAAGGCCAGAAAATAATGATACCCGCCGCGAGCCTCAACACTCATCGGACCGCATACATTAGTATGTATTATTTCCAACAAGTCTGTTGCTCGCTCCATTGTTCCAAAGAACGGAGTTTTAGTCATCTTGCCCATGAGGCATGGTTCGCAAGCATCAAGTGATTCAAAAAGTCCATCCGCATGGAGTTTCTTCATGCGCTTTACTCCAATATGACCTAAATGGCAGTGCCACAAATATGTTGCACTATCATTATTAACTTTGCATCTTTTGGCATCAATATTATGAATATGTGTATCACTGCGATCGAGATTCAGTAAACCATTTATATTGGATGTAAGACCATAGAAAGTTTTATTCATGTAAACAAAACAACAATTTATTCTTGACTTAAATGAATAACCGTATCGCAATAAACATGATCCAATCATATTCATGCTCAACACAAACACCAAATAACGTTTAATTAGGTCCAATACTAATCTCGAAGGTAGAGGGAGTATGCGATGGTGATCTTATCAACCTTGGAATCACTTCCAAAACACATCGTCACCTCACCCTCAACTAGTCTCTGTTCATTTTGTAACTCCTATTTCGATACTAATCATAACAACTGAACCAATATCAAATACCCAGGGGCTATTATGAACACTAGTAAAGTACACATCAATAACAAGTATATCATTGATGTCTACTACACAACCTTCTTCTTGTAGATGTTGTTGGGCCTCCAAGTGCAGAGGTTTGTAGGACAATGGCAAATTTCCCTCAAGTGGATGACCTAAGGTTTATGAATCCGTAGGAGGCGTAGGATGAAGATGGTCTCTCTCAAGCAACCCTGCAACCAAATGACAAAGAGTCTCTTGTGTCCCCAACACACCCAATACAATGGTAAATTGTATAGGTGCACTAGTTCGGCGAAGAGATGGTGATACAAGTGGTATATGGATGGTAGATAATAGTTTTTGTAATCTGAAAATATAAAAACAGCAAGGTAACTAATAATAAAAGTGAGCACAGACGGTATTGCAATGCATTGAAACAAGGCCTAGGGTTCATAATTTCACTAGTGCAAGTTCTCTCAACAATAATAACATAATTGGATCACATAACTATCCCTCAACATGCAACAAAGAGTCACTCCAAAGTCACCGATAGGGGAGAACAAACGAAGAGATTATGGTAGGGCACGAAACCACCTCAAAGTTATTCTTTCCAATCAATCCGTTGGGCTATTCCTATAAGTGTCACAAACAGCCCTAGAGTTCATACTAGAATAACACCTTAAGACACAAATCAACCAAAACCCTAATGTCACCTAGATACTCCAATGTCACCTCAAGTATCCGTGGGTATGATTATACAATATGCATCACACAATCTCAGATTCATCTATTCAACCAACACAAAAGTACTTCAAAGAGTGCCCCAAAGTTTCTACCGGAGAGTCAAGACGAAAACGTGTGCCAACCCCTATGCATAGGTTCATGGGCGGAACCCGCAAGTTGATCACCAAAACATACATCAAGTGGATCAATAGAATACCCCATTGTCACCACGGGTATCCCACGCAAGACATACATCAAGTGTTCTCAAATTCTTAAAGACTCAATTCGATAAGATAACTTCAAAGGGGAAACTCAATCCATTACAAGAGAGTAGAGGGGGAGAAACATCATAAGATCCAACTATAATAGCAAAGCTCGCGATACATCAAGATCGTACCACCTCAAGAACACGAGAGAGAGAGAGAGAGATCAAACACATAGCTACTGGTACATACCCTCAGCCCCGAGGGAGAACTACTCCCTCCTTGTCATGGAGAGCACCGGGATGATGAAGATGGCCACCAGAGTGGGTTTCCCCCTCTGGCAGGGTGCCGGAACGGGTCTAGATTGGTTTTTGGTGGCTACGGAGGCTTCTGGCGGCGGAACTCCCGATCTATTGTGCTCCTCGATGGTTTTAGGGTATATTGGTATATATAGGAGGAAGAAATACGTCAGGGGCCCACGAGGGGCCCACGAGGGTGGAGGGCGCGCCCAGGGGGTGGGTGCGCCCCCTGCCTCGTGCCTTCCTTGTTGCTTCCTCTACGTACACCCCAAGTCTTCTGGATTGCTTCCGTTCCAAAAATAAGTTCCGTGAAGTTTCAGGTCAATTGGGCTCCGTTTGATTTTCCTTTTCTGCGATACTCTAAAACAAGGAAAAAGCAGAAACTGGCACTAGGCTATGGGTTAATAGGTTAGTCCCAAAAATCATATAAAATAGCATATAAATGCATATAAAACATCCAAGGTTGATAATATAATAGCATGGAACAATCAAAAATTATAGATATGTTGGAGACGTATCAATCATATATACTTTTGTTCACTTTGCCATCCTTCTTATCCGCCAAGTATTTGGGGCAGTTCAGCTTCTAGTGACCATTTCCTTTGTAATAGAAGCACTCAGTTTTAGGCTTGGGTCTAGCTTTGGGCTTCTTCTTGAAGTTCCCTTTCTTTCCCTTGCCCTTTTACTTGAAACTAGTGGTCTTGTCAACCATCAACACTTGATTCTTTTCTTGATTTCTACCTTCGCTGATTTCAACATCGCGAAGAGCTCGGGAATCGTTTTTGTCATCCCTTGCATATTATAGTTCATCACGAAGTTCCAGTAACATGGTGATAATGACTAGAGAATTCTGTCAATCACTATCTTATCTGGAAGATTAACTCCCACTTGATTCAAGCGATCGTAGTACTCATACATTCTGAGCACATGCTCACTGGTTGAGCTATTCTCCTCCATTTTGTAGGCAAAGTATTTGTCAGAGGTCTCATACCTCTCGACACGGGCATGAGTCTGAAATATCAATTTCAACTCTTGGAACATCTTATATGCTCTGTGGCGTTCAAAATGTTTTTGAAGTCCCAGTTCTAAGCCGTAAAGCATGGTGCACTAAACTATCAAGTAGTCATCATACCGAGCTTGTCAAACGTTCATAACGTCTGCATCTGCTCCTGCAATAGGTCCATCACCTAGCGGTGCATCAAGGACATAATTCTTCTTCGCAGCAATGAGGATAATCCTTAGATCACAGATCCAGTCTGCATCATTGCTACTATCATCTTTCAACTTATTTTTCTCTACGAACATATCAAAAATAAACGGAGAGTTACATCACAAGCTATTGATCTACAACATAGATATGCAAATACTATCAGGACTAAATTCGTGATAAATTAAAGTTCAATTAATCATATTACTTAAGAACTCCCACTTAGATAGACATCCCTCTAGTCATCTAAATGATCACGTGATCCATATCAACTAAACCATGTCTGATCATCACATGAGATGGAGTAGTTTTCAATGGTGAACATCACTATGTTGATCATATCTACTATATGATTCACGCTCGACCTGTCGGTCTCAGTGTTCCGAGGCCATATCTGCATATGCTAGGGTCGTCAAGTTTAACCCGAGTATTCTGTGTGCAAAACTGGCTTGCACTCACTGTATGTGAACGTAGAGCTTATCACACCCGATCATCACGTGGTGTCTCGACATGACAAACTGTAGCAACGGTGCATACTCAGGGAGAAAACTTATACCTTGAAATTCAGTGAGGGATCATCTTATAATGCTACCGCCGTACTAAGCAAAATAAGATGCATAAAGGATAAACATCACATGCAATCAAAATAAGTGATATGATATGGACATCATCATCTTGTGCCTTTGATCTCCATCTCCAAAGCACCGTCTTGATCACCATCGTCATCGGCTTGGCACCTTGATCTCCATCGTAGCATCGTTGTCGTCTCGCTAATTGATACGTCTCCGTCGTATCTACTTTTCCAAACACTTTTGTCCTTGTTTTGGACTCTATCTTGTATGATTTGAATGGAACTAACCCGGACTGACGCTGTTTTCAGCAGAATTGCCATGATGTTGTTTTATGTGCAGAAAACAAATACTCTCGGAATGACCTGAAACTCCACGGGAGGTCTTAGAAAAAACAATAAAAAATCCTCGCCAAATATGAAGACCAGGGGGCCCACACCCTTTCCACGAGGGTGGGGGGCGCGCCCCCCCATAGGGCGCGCCCCTACCTCGTGGGCCCCCTGTTGACCCTCCGACGCCAACTCCAACTCTATATATTTGCTTTCGGAGAGAAAAAATCAGAGAGAAGAAATCATCGCATTTTACGATACGGAGCTGCCCCCAAGCCCTAAAACCTCTCGGGAGGGCTGATCTGGAGTCCGTTCGGGGCTCCGGAGAGGGGGATTCGTCGTCGTCGTCATCATCAACCATCCTCCATCACCAATTTCATGATGCTCACCGCCGTGCGTGAGTAATTCCATTGTAGGCTTGCTGGACGGTGATGGGTTGGATGAGATTTATCATGTAATCGAGTTAGTTTTGTTAGGGTTTGATCCCTAGTATCCATTATGTTCTGAGATTGATGTTGCTATGACTTTGCTATGCTTAATGCTTGTCACTAGGGTCCGAGTGCCATGATTTCAGATCTGAACCTATTATGTTTTCATGAATATATGTGAGTTCTAGATCCTATCTTGCAAGTCTATAGTCACCTACTATGTGTTGTGATCCGGCAACCCCGAAGTGACAATAATGGGACCACTCCCGGTGATGACCATAGTTTGAGGAGTTCATGTATTCACTATGTGCTAATGCTTTGTTCTGGTTCTCTATTAAAAGGAGGCCTTAATATCCCTAAGTTTCCAATAGGACCCCGCTGCCACGGGAGGGTAGGACAAAAGATGTCATGCAAGTTCTTTTCCATAAGCACGTATGACTATATACGGAATACATGCCTACATTACATTGATGAATTGGAGCTAGTTCTGTGTCACCCTATGTTATGACTGTTACATGATGAACCGCATCCGGCATAATTATCCATCGCTGATCCGGTGCCTACGAGTTTTCCATATACTGGTTTACGCTTATTTACTTTCCTGCTGCTACTGTTAGAATCACTACAAAATACCAAAAATATTACTTTTGCTGTCTTTACTTTTGTTACCGTTACCACCACTATCATATTACTTTGCTACTAAACACTTTGCTGTAGATACTAAGTTTCCAGGTGTGGTTGAATTGACAACTCAACTGCTAATACTTGAGAATATTCTTTGGCTCCCCTTGTGTCGAATCAATAAATTTGGGTTGAATACTCTACCCTCGAAAGCTGTTGCGATCCCCTATACTTGTGGGTTATCAAGACCTTTTTCTGGCGCCGTTGCCGGGGAGCATAGCTCTATTCTTTGAGTCACTTGGGATTTATATCTGCTTATCATTATGAAGAATTTAAGAGATCCAAAAACCAAGATCTATCCCTCAACTACGAGGGGAGGTAAGGAACTGCCATCTAGCTCTGCACTTGATTCACCTTCTGTTATGAGTAAGTTTGCGACACCTACACCTGCTTCTGCTATTTGTTTTGATATGTCGCATGTTATTGATGATGCCACTTCTGCTATGCATGATACTTATGATGAAACTGCTTCTATGTCTGATACTACTGTGCCCCTTGGTGAATTTCTTGATGAACAAATTGCTAGGGCTGGAGAAAAAGAAATTATTGAATCTGAATACGATGATGATAGTGATGATGAAAACATGCCTATTATTCCTAAAGGTTATCTTTTTGACAGAGAATCCTCTGCTGCTATTTCCGCTTGCAAAGATAGATATGATCTTAAGAGGTTATTAATTAAATGGAACAAGGAATCACTTAGATAGAATGAGACCCGACCCTGCTTTTGCTACTTCACCTATATGTGTTCCTGATAAAGATTATGAATTCTCTGTTGATCCTGATATAATTACTTTGGTTGAATCTGATCAGTTTTATGGCTATGAATCTGAAACTGTTGTGGCACATCTTACTAAGTTAAATGATATAGCTGCCCTGTTCACTAATAATGAGAGATCACGTTACCTCTATTTACTCAAAATATTTCCGTTCTGATTAAAGGGTGATGCTAAGATATGGTTTAATTCTCTTGATCCTGGTTGTGTGCGTAGTCCCCAGGATATGATTTATTACTTCTCTGCTAAATATTTCCCTGCTCATAAGGAACAAGCTGCTTTGAGGGAAATATACAACTTTGTGCAAATTAAAGAAGAGAGTCTCCCACAAGCTTGGGGGAGGCTTCTCAAGCTACTTAATGCTTTGCCTAACCATCCTCTTAAGAAACCTGAAATACTTGATATCTTTTATAATGGACTAACCGATGCTTCCAGAGATTACCAGGATAGTTGTGCTGGTTCTCTTTTCAGGGAAAGAACACCGGATGAAGCTGAAATTCTATTGAATAATATGTTGACAAATGAAAATAATTGGGCACCTCCTGAGCCAGCTCCTGCTCCAATTACTGAGCCTATTCCTAAACCAACTCCGAAGAAGAGAGGTGTTCTATTTCTCAGTCCCGAAGATATGCAAGAGGCAATATGAAAGAAAAAGGTATTAAAGCTGAAGACTTTAAGAATTTACCTCCTATTGAAGAAATACATGGTCTTAATTCACCGCCTGTTGAAGAAACTTATGATCTCAATTATTTATTTGTTGAAGAACCTCCTGATCCCGATATCCCGACACAGGTAGTAAAGGTAAATTCTCTCTATAGATATGATAAAGCTGAAGTTCCTCCTACTAAAATTGCTAGTCAGCGCTTGGATGAGTTTGGTAACTTTATGTTTAAGCAAGATGACTTCAATGCTTATTTTGGTAGACAATTAAAAGAAAATGCTTATATGATTAGACGCTTGGGTGATTATATGGCTGATATTAAAGGAGAACTTAAACTTATTAGCAAACATGCTTCTATGGTTACCACTCAAGTAGAACAAGTACTTAAGGCTCAAAAAGAAGTGCTTGATGAAATGAATAGTAAGAAAAATGATTATGCTGTTAGAGTGGCTACTAGAACTGGTAGAATGACTCAGGAACCTTTGTATCCTGAAGGCCACCCTAAGAGAATTGAGCAAGATTCTCAAAGAAATAATATTGATGTTCCTAGTTCTTCTAAAAAGAAGAAGAAAAATGATAGAACTGTGCAAACTTCTAGTGAACCTATTGCTGAACCACCTGATAATCCAAATGATATATCTATGTCTGATGCTGAAACACAATCTGGTAATGAACATGAACCTAATAAAAATATTAATGATGATGTTCATGATGATGCTCAACCTAGTAATGACAATGATGTAGAAATCGAACCTGCTGTTGATCTTGATAACCCACAATCAAAGAATCAACATTATGATAAAAGAGACTTTGTTGCTAGGAAACATGGTAAAGAAAGGGAACCTTGGGTTCAGAAACCCATGCCTTTTCCTCCAAAACCATCCAAGAAAAAGGATGATGAGGATTTTGAGCGCTTTGCTGAAATGATTAGGCCTATCTTTTTGCGTATGCGATTAACTGATGTGCTCAAAACAAATCCTTATGCTAAATATATGAAGGATATTATTACTAATAAAAGAAAGATACCGGAAGCTGAGATTTCCACCATGGTGGCTAATTATGCTTTTAAGGGTGGAATACCAAAGAAACTTGGAGATCCGGGAGTGCCTACTATACCTTGCACCATTAAAAGAAATTATATTAAAACTGCTTTATGTGATCTTGGAGCCGGTGTTAGTGTTATGCCTCTCTCTATATATCGTAGACTTGACATGAATAAGCTGACACCTACCGAAATATCTTTGCAAATGGCTGATAAATCAACTGCTATACCTGTCGGTATTTGTGAGGATGTGCCTGTTGTGGTTGCAAACGTTACTATTTTAACAGACTTTGTTATTCTTGATATTCCCGAGGATGATAGTATGTCTATTATTCTTGGAAGACCTTTTCTTAATACTGCAGGGGCTGTTATTGATTGCAACAAAGGCAATGTCACTTTTCATGTTAATGGTAATGAGCATACGGTACACTTTCCGAGGAAACAACCTCAAGTTCATAGTATCAACTCCATCGGAAAAATTCCATCGATTATAATTGGAGGTTTTGAATTTTCTCTTCCTACTGTCAAGAAGAAATATGATATACTTATTATAGGGGATGTGCATATCCCCGTTGAGGTAACTTAGTGTTATTCGAAATTTCTCCGGTTTCATGATTATCAGAATGAGTTTGTTAACAAGACTTGATCAACCTTGTTAGTGGATTCTTTTTTATGAGCATGAGATGGATGAAACTAGAAGCACAAACTTCTGTACCCTCTTTATATTTTCTATTATTTATATTAAATAAAGTAAAAATAGTATTTTTCTGTGTTTTATCTGATTATCCGTGCAATATAAAAATAACCCGAAAATAAAAGTCCTTAGAATGACATGCCAATTTAATATGATTTTTTCGGGAATATTTGAGGATTTACTGTGCAAAAATAACCGCGGGAGGAGCTGCCACCTGGCCACGAGGGTGGTGGGCTCCCCCCTATATGGCGCGCCCCCTACCTCGTGGGCCCACGGTGGCCCTCCTCCACTTATCCCAACACCCATCTTCTTCCCCTGTCTCATACAAACCCGAAAAACCAACTCAAGCACGTGTTCCAGCCACTTTTGCTGTGATTTTCGATCTCCTTGCTCAAAGCACCTCTTGCAAAACTGCTTGGGGAGATTGTTCCTTGGTATGTGACTCCTCCATTGGTCCAATTAGTTTGGTTCTAGTGCTTTATTCATTGCAAATTTGTGCTGCATAGGTGGCCATGTTCTTGCGCTTGCATGTCAATTTTATATGGTTCCAAGTAGTTCTAATGCTTGATATAGGCTCTAGGCACTTGTAGAAGTAGTTGCTATCAATTTTATTGAGTTTGGTTACTTTTATTTTGAAGTTACTAAAAAATTCAGATTATTTCAGAAAATGATGAGGAGATTATTGAGGGGCTCATCGAGCCAAAGCTCAAAGGAAACGGCACCCAAGCCTAAGTATAATTTGCCACGCACCGCGGAGATTCGGGCATGTGAATGGCCTTCTGAAGATTTCTTGAGAGCAGCCGGTATCTATGAAGATTTTCATGAATTGGCTCACAATGCTGGCCTCACCGCTTTCCTCCACGACCAATGCGATCAGTATCTCTTACTCACAAATACCTTTGTGCAAAACTTTTATTTTGATCCTAGGAATTCACCACCTACGGTGGAATTTCATTTATATGATGAGCCTAAGGAGATGTCACTTTTGATTTCTGTCGTATTTGTTTAGTCCCTTTTGAGGGCAAGACATAAGAACCACACCACGATGATGTGGGGGGATTTATTAATAATATCACTGTAGGAGAAACCAGGAAGGTTTCTGATGCACGAATCACTAGCATACTGCTACCTCTTGAGCTTGCGTTGGTTTTCCCCGAAGAGGAAAGGATGATGCATCAGAGTAGCGTAAGTATTTCCCTCAGTTTTTGAGAACCAAGGTATCAGTCCAGTAGGAGACCACGCGCAAGTCCCTCGTACCTACACAACACAAAGAGCTCAACGCAACCAACGCGATTAGGGGTTGTCAATCCCTTCATGGTCACTTACGAAAGTGAGATCCGATAGATAATATTTTTGGTATTTTTGATATAAAGATGCAAAGTGAAAAGTAAAAGGCAAAGTAAAAGCAAAGCAAGATTAAAGTGATGGAGATTGATATGATGAGAATAGACCCGGGGGCCATAGGTTTCAGTAGTGGCTTCTCTCAAGAGCATAAGTTTTCTACGGTGGGTGAACAAATTACTGTTGAGCAATTGACAGAATTGAGCATAGTTATGAGAATATCTAGGCATGATCATGTATATAGGCATCACGTCCGTGACAAGTAGATCGAAACGATTCTGCATCTACTACTATTACTCCACTCATCGACCGCTAGCCAGCATGCATCTAGAGTATTAATTTGAAAACAGAGTAACGCTTTAAGCAAGATGACATGATGTAGAGAGATAAATTCATGCAATATGAAATAAAACCCATCTTGTTATCCTCGATGGCAACGATAGAATACGTGTCTTGCTGCCCCTTCTGTCACTGGGAAGGAACACCACAAGATCGAACCCAAAGCTAAGCACTTCTCCCATGGCAAGAACTACCAATCTAGTTGGCCAAACCAAACGGATAATTCGAAGAGACTTGCAAAAATAACCACTCATACATAAAAGAATTCAGAGAAGATTCAAATATTGTTCATAGATAGACTTGATCATAAACCCACAATTCATCGGTCTCAACAAACACACCGCAAAAGAAGAAGATTACATTGAATAGATCTCCACAAGAGAGGGGGAGAACATTGTATTGAGATCCAAAAAGAGAGAAGAAGCCATCTAGCTAATAACTATGGACCCGAAGGTCTGAGGTAAACTACTCACACTTCATCGGAGGGGCTATGATGATGTAGAAGCCCTCCGTGATGACGGCCCTCTCCGGCGGAGCTCCGGAACAGGCCCCAAGATGGGATCTCGTGGATACAGAAAGTTGCGGCGGTGGAATTAGGTTTTTGGCTCCTGTTCTGATCGTTTGGGGGTATGTGGGTATATATAGGAGGAAGGAGTACGTCGGTGGAGCACCGAGGGGCCCACGAGGCAGGGGTGCACGCCCTGTAGGGGGGGGCCCTACCCTCGTGACCGCCTCCGGTACTTCTTGGAGTAGGGTCCAAGTCTCCTAGGTCTTATCCGAGAAGAAAATCACGTTCCTAAAAGGATTTTTCTGTTTGGACTCCGTTTGATATTCCGTTTCTTCGAAACACTGAAATAGGCAAAAAAACAGCAATTCTGGGCTGGGCCTCCGGTTAATAGGTTAGTCCCAAAAATAATATAAAAGTGGAAAATAAAGCCCAATATAGTCCAAAACAGTAGATAATATAGCATGGAGCAATCAAAAATTATAGATACATTGGAGACGTATGAGGCATCCCCAAGCTTAATTCCTGCTCGTCCTCGAGTAGGTAAATGATAAAAAGAGAATTTTTGATGCAGAGTGCTACTTGGCATAATTTCAATGCAAAATTTCTTAATTGTGGTATGGATATTCAGATTAGAAAGATTCAAGACAAAAGTTCATATTGACATAAAGAATAATAACACTTCAAGCATACTACTAAAGTAATTATGTCTTCTCAAAATAACATGGCCAAAGAAAGTTATCCCTACAAAATCATATATTCTGGCTATGCTCTATCTTCACCACACAAAGTATTTAAATCATGCACAACCCCGATGACAAGCCAAGCAATTGTTTCATACTCTAACTTTTTCAAAACTTTTTCAATCTTCACGCAATACATGAGCGTGAGCCATGGACATAGCACTATGTGGAATAGAAGGGTGGTTGTGGAGAAGACAAAACGAGGGGAAGATAGTCTCACATCAACTAGGCGTTTCAACGGGCTATGGAGATGCCCATCAATAGATATCAATGTGAGTGAGTAGGGATTGCCATGCAACGGATGCACTAGAGCTATAAGTATATGAAAGCTCATCAAAAGAAACTAAGTGGGTGTGCATCCAACTCGCTTGCTCACGAAGACCTAGGGCAATTTGAGGAAGCCCATCATTAGAATATACAAGCCAAATTCTATAATGAAAAATTCCCACTAGTATATGAAAGTGACATAACGAGAGACTCTCTATCATGAAGATCATGGTGCTACTTTGAAGCACAAGTGTGGTAAAAGGATAGTAACATTGTCCCTTCTCTCTTTTTCTCTCATTTTTTTATTTGGGCCTTTTCTCTCTTTTTTTATGGCCTCTTTTTTTTCCGGAGTCTCATCCCGACTTATGGGGGAATCATAGTCTCCATCATCCTTTCCTCACTTGGGACAATGCTCTAGAAAATGATGATCATCACACTTTTCTTTTTCTTACAACTCGATACTTAGAACAAATATGACTCTATATGAATGCCTCCGGCGGTGTACCGGGATATGCAATGAATCAAGAGTGACATGTATGAAAGAATTATGAATGGTGGCTTTGCCACAAATACGATGTCAACTACATGATCATGCTAGCAATATGACAATGATGGAGCGTGTCATAATAAACGGAACGGTGGAAAGTTGCATGGCAATATATCTCGGAATGGCTATGGAAATGCCATGATAGGTAGGTATGGTGGCTGTTTTGAGGAAGGTACATGGTGGGTGTATGATACCGGCGAAAGGTGCGCGGTATTAGAGAGGCTAGCAATGGTGGAAGGATGGGAAAAAAGTGCATATAATCCATGGACTCAACATTAGTCATAAAGAACTCATATACTTATTGCAAAAATCTAGAAGTTATCAAAGCAAAGTATTACGCACATGGTCCTAGGGGGATAGATTGGTAGGAAAAGACCATCGCTCGTCCCCGACCGCCACTCATAAGGAAGACAATCAATAAATAAATTATGCTCCGACTTCATCACATAATGGTTCACCATACATGCATGCTACGAGAATCACAAACTTTAACACAAGTATTCTTTAAATTCACAACTACTAAACTAGCATAACTCTAATATTATCACCTCCATATCTCAAAACAATTATCATGCTTCAATCTTCTCTTAGTATTCAACGCACTCAAAAGAAAATTTCACATATCTTGAACACCAAGCATATTTATATTAAGCAAATTACCATGCTATTAAGACTCTCAAAATAATTTAAGTGAAGAATGAGAGATCAATAGTTTCTTTAAAACAAACCACCACTGTGCTCTAAAAGATCTAAGTGAAGCACATAGAGAAAAATTATAATGCTCAAAAGATATAAGTGAAGTGCATAGAGCAAAACTACATAGCTCAAAAGATTTAAGTGAAGCACATAGAGTATTCTATCAAATTTCAATTCAAGTATGGCTCTCTCAAAAGGTGTGTACAGCAAGGATGATTGTGGCATACTAACAAAAAAGACACAAATAATACAAGACGCTCCAAGAAAAACACATATCATGTTGGTGAATAAAAATATAGCTCCAAGTAAATTACCGATGGAAGTGGACGAAAGAGGGGATGCCTTCCGGGGCATCCCCAAGCTTTGACTTTTTGGTGTCCTTGGATTATCTTGGGGGTGCCATGGGCATCCCCAAGCTTAGGCTCTTGCCACTCCTTTTTCCATAATCCATCAAAAGAATTCACCCAAAACTTGAAAACTTCACAACATAAAACTCAATAGAAATCTCGTGAGCTCCGTTAGAGAAAGAAAACAAAAGACCACTTCAAGGTACTGCAATGAACTCATTCTTTATTTATTTTGGTTTTAAACCTACTTTATTCCAACTTATATATGGATTATAAACTATTTTACTAACCATAGATTCATCAAAATAAGCAAACAACACACGAAAAACAGAATCTGCCAAAAGCAGAACAGTCTGTAGTAATCTGTAGCTAGCGCAAGATCTGGAACCCCAAAAATTCTAAAATAAATTTCTGGACGTGAGAAATTTATCTATTAATCACATGCAAAAAGAATTAACTAAATATCACTCTTCAAATATAAATTACAGCAGTTCTCGTGAGCGCTAAAGTTTCTGTTTTTTACAGCAAGTTCAACAAGACTTTCCCCAAGTCTTCCCAACGGTTCTACTTGGCACAAACACTAATTAAGCACAAAAAACACAACCAAAACAGAGGATATATAATTTATTTATTACTAAACATGAGCAAAAAGCAAGGAATAAAAATAAAATTGGGTTGCCTCCCAACAAGCGCTATCGTTTAACGCCCCTAGCTAGGCATAAAAGCGAGGATAGATCTAGGTATTGCCATCTTTGGAAGGCAATCCATAAGTGGCTCTCATGATGGTTTCATATGGAAATTTTATTTTCTTTCTTGTAAAGTGTTCCATGCCCTTTTTTAATGGAAATTTAAATCTAATATTCCCTTCCTTCATATCAATAATCGCACCAACCGTTCTAAGGAAAGGTCTACCAAGAATAATAGGGCAAGAAGGATTGCAATCTATATCAAGAACAATGAAATCTACAGGCACATAATTCCTATTTGCAACAATAAGAAAATCATTAATCCTTCCCATATGTTTCTTAATAGTGGAATCCGCAAGATGTAAGTTTAGAGAGCAACCATCAAATTCACGGAAATCTAGCAAATCACACAAAGTTTTGGGGATAGTGGAGACACTGGCACCCAAATCACACAAAGCATAAAACTCATGATTTTTAATTTTAATCTTAATAGTTGGTTCCCACTCATCATAGAGTTTTCTAGGGATAGAGACTTTCAACTCAAGTTTTTCTTCATAAGATTGCATCAAGGCATCAACAATATGTTCGGTAAAGGCTTTCTTTTGACTATAAGCATGCGGAGAATTTAGCACGGATTGCAACAAGGAAATACAATCAATCAAAGAGAAACTTTCATAATTAAATTCCTTGAAATCTAATATAGTGGGTTTAGCAACATCTTAATTTTTATTTCTTTCAATCCCACTTTTATCAATTTCATCATAAAGATCTAAACACTCCGAATTTTTGGAACGCCTTCTAGGTAAAGGAAGATCATATTCAGTTTCATCAAGATTCATATTGCAAAACAAAGATTTGATAGGGGACACATCAATAACTTTTAGATCTTCATCTTGATTTTCATAGGTATTGGAAGAACACGCTTTAATAAAGGCATCTTTTGAAGCACGCATCCTAGCAGTTCTTTCCTTGCACTCATCAATGGAAATTCTCATAGCTTTGAGAGACTCATTGATATCATGCTTAGGAGGAATAGATCTAAGCTTTAAAGAATCAATCTCAAGGGAAATTCTATCAACATTCCTAGCCAAATCATCAATTTTAAGCACTTTCTCTTCAAGCAAAGCATTAAAATTCTTTTGTGAATTCATAAACTCTTTAACACTATTCTCAAATTTAGAGGGCATCTTATTATAATTTCCATAAGAGTTGTTGTAGGAATTTCCATAATTATTAGAAGGATTACTAGGATATGGCCTAGGATTAAAATTCCCTCTATAAGCGTTGTTACCAAAATTATTCCTACCAACAAAATTCACATCCATAGATTCATTGTTATTCTCGATCAAGGTAGACAAAGGCATTTCATTAGGATCAGAAGAAACACTCTTAGTAGCAAATAATTTCATAAGTTCATCCATCTTTCCACTCAAAACATTGATTTCTTCTATCGCATGCACTTTTTTATTAGAAGATCTTTCAGTATGCCATTGAGAATAATTAACCATAATATTATCTAGGAGTTTAGTAGCATCTCCTAAAGTGATTTCCATAAAAGTGCCTCCCGCGGCTGAATCTAAAAGATTTCTAGAAGCAAAATTCAATTCGGCATAAAAAATTTGTATAATCATCCATAAATTTAAACCATGAGTAGGGCAATTACGTATCATTAATTTCATTCTCTCCCAAGCTTGTGCAACATGTTCATGATCAAGTTGCTTAAAATTCATAATATCGTTTCTAAGAGAGGTGATCTTAGCGGGAGGAAAATACTTAGAGATAAAAGCATCTTTGCACTTGTTCCAAGAATCAATACTATTTTTAGGCAAAGAAGAAAACCAAGCTTTAGCATGATCTCTAAGAGAAAAAGGAAATAGCTTCAATTTAACGACATCATTATCGACATCTTTTTTCTTTTGCATATCACATAAATCAACGAAGCTATTTAGATGAGTAGCGGTATCTTCACTAGGAAGGCCGGCGAATTGATCTTTCATAACAAGATTCAACAAAGCAGTATTCATTTCACAAGATTCAGTATTGGCAAGAGGAGCAATCGGAGTGCTAAGAAAATCATTATTGTTGGTATTGGTGAAGTCACACAATTTGGTAGTATCTTGAGCCATCGCGACAAACAAGCAACCCAACACACGAGCAAACAAAAGGCAAGCGAGACAAAGGCAAACAGAGAAGGAGAAGGGGAAGGAGAAAGAGAGGGTGAATAAAACGGCAAGGGTGAAGTGGGGGAGAGGAAAACGAGAGGCAAATGGCAACTAATGTAATGCGGGAGATAGGGATTGTGATGGGTACTTGGTATGTTGACTTTTTGCGTAGACTCCCCGGCAACGGCGCCAGAAATTCTTCTTGTTACCTCTTGAGCTTGCGTTGGTTTTCCCCGAAGAGGAAAGGATGATGCAGCAGAGTAGCATAAGTATTTCCCTCAGTTTTTGAGAACCAAGGTATCAATCCAGTAGGAGACCACGCGCAAGTCCCTCGTACCTACACAACACAAAGAGCTCAACGCAACCAACGCGATTAGGGGTTGTCAATCCCTTCACGGTCACTTATGAAAGTGAGATCCGATAGATAATGTTTTTGGTATTTTTGATATAAAGATGCAAAGTGAAAAGTAAAAGGCAAAGTAAAAGCAAAGCAAGATTAAAGTGATGGAGATTGATATGATGAGAATAGACCCGGGGCCATAGGTTTCACTAGTGGCTTCTCTCAAGAGCATAAGTTTTCTATGATGGGTGAACAAATTACTGTTGAGCAATTGACAGAATTGAGCATAGTTATGAGAATATCTAGGCATGATCATGTATATAGGCATCACGTCCGTGACAAGTAGATCGAAATGATTCTGCATCTACTACTATTACTCCACTCATCGACCGCTATCCAGCATGCATCTAGAGTATTAAGTTGAAAACAGAGTAACGCTTTAAGCAAGATGACATGATGTAGAGAGATAAATTCATGCAATATGAAATAAACCCCATCTTGTTATCCTCGATGGCAACGATAGAATACGTGTCTTGCTGCCCCTTCTGTCACTGGGAAAGAACACCGCAAGATCGAACCCAAAGCTAAGCACTTCTCCCATGGCAAGAACTACCAATCTAGTTGGCCAAACCAAACAGATAATTCGAAGAGACTTGCAAAGATAACCAATCATACATAAAAGAATTCAGAGAAGATTCAAATATTGTTCATAGATAGACTTGATCATAAACCCACAATTCATCGGTCTCAACAAACACACCGCAAAAGAAGAAGATTACATCGAATAGATCTCCACAAGAGAGGGGGAGAACATTGTATTGGGATCCAAAAAGAGAGAAGAAGCCATCTAGCTAATAACTATGGACCCGAAGGCCTGAGGTAAACTACTCACACTTCATCGGAGGGGCTATGATGATGTAGAAGCCCTCCGTGATGACGGTCCTCTCCGGCGGAGCTCCGGAACAGGCCCCAAGATGGGATCTCGTGGATACAGAAAGTTGCGGCGGTGGAATTAGGTTTTTGGCTCCTGTTCTGATCGTTTGGGGGTACGTGGGTATATATAGGAGGAAGGAGTACGTCGGTGGAGCACTGAGGGGCCCACGAGGCAGGGGGGCACGCCCTGTAGGGGGGGTGCCCCCTACCCTCGTGACCGCCTCCGGTACTTCTTGGAGTAGGGTCCAAGTCTCCTGGGTCTTATCCGAGAAGAAAATCATGTTCCAAAAAGGATTTTTCTGTTTGGACTCCGTTTGATATTCCGTTTCTTCGAAACACTGAAATAGGCAAAAAAAAACAGCAATTCTGGGCTGGTCCTCCGGTTAATAGGTTAGTCCCAAAAATAATATAAAAGTGGAAAATAAAGCCCAATATAGTCCAAAACAGTAGATAATATAGCATGGAGCAATCAAAAATTATAGATACGTTGGAGACGTACCACATACATTTTCCTGTTTCACGTTACTTTGCATTATTTGCTAGTCGTTGTTTAATTGGACGCGGAAACAGTGGAAACCTTAGTATCCCTGATTTAACTATTCTACTCCAAGGTTTATACGGTGATAACACTTTTAGTATGGGCGGTATTATTGCTAGACGGTTAAATATGAACCGTACTAAGGGCCCCATCTTTGGAGGCATTTATGCTACACGCCTAGCCGCACATTTTAACATACCTATTAGGCATGCTGAGAAGGAAGAAAAAGTGCTACCCCGTGTTTATCTAGATCGTAAAAGTATGGTGGCACATGATTTTATTGTTAAGAATAGGGCAGGGGAGCTTAAATATCAATTGTTCTTTAATAAACATCATCCTGAGACTATTACCTTGCCTGCTCCTTCTTTGTTTGATTTGACTGCAGGCACGTACCTTGTTCCGTTGACGGCTATTCACGCCTACCGGAACCCTGCACCAACCGAGGAGCTAGAACAGGAACCACAAAATGAGCCCCCACGACATGACTGTCAGCCAGTGGCAGTCAAAGTCTTCTTCTTCATCACAATATGATCCCAACTATTCTTCCTCATCACAGTACGACCCCAACAACTATTATTATGGATATCCGCCAGGCCAGCCGTGGCCATAGACCAACTTAGGCCAAAAGCCTAAGCTTGGGAGAGTACGTATTTCTCACCGACATTACATTTATGTTCACACACACTCATTGCTAGATGTCGGTGCTCATACTTTTTCACTATAATATCCATGCTAGTTTATTTCCTTTTTCATGCTTTCTTCTTGTGTGTTTAATAAACCTTAAGAAAAACCAAAAAAATTAGTAGTAGTTTATTCTTCTGCTGTAGTAGCAATAATCAAAAAGAAAACTCAAAAACATTTCCCGTTCTTCTTTTGCTTGTTGGGAGCTTTCCCGTGTAAATAGTTTTATTTCTTTTCTTTTCTTTGGGGGTCAGTAGGAGAAGACCATAATTAAATTGTTGAAGTGGCTCTTATATGCATTATTGTTGAATTAACCCAAGAGCCCATATTGCCTTGTCTTCTCCTGTTTATTGAATGCTCGCAGATTCCAGCTTAGTCCAATGCACGTGCACTCTTATTATTATTCACACCGTTCGGTCGTGCAAGTGAAAGGCAATTATGATGATATATGATGAACTGACTGAGAGGAGAAAAGCTGGTATGAACTCGACCTCTTTTGTTTTTGTAAATATGATGAGTCCCGCGTTCTTGATTCGGCTTATTATGGATAAACATGTTTGCAATGGCAATTAGAGATCGTAGTTGCTTGTGCCATGCTTGATTAGCTATGAGTTATAATGATTTACCTTGTGTGCCAACATGCTGTTGAGATGGTTATGATGTGGTATGATGGGGTGGTATCCTCCTTTGAATGATTTAAGTGACTTGACTTGGCACATGTTCACGCATGTAGTTGAAACGAATCAACATAGCCTTCACGATATTTATGTTCATGGTTGATTATATCCTACTCATGCTTGCATCCAATGTTTATTAATGTTAATGCATGTACATGGCTGTTGTCGCTCTCTAGTTGGTCGCTTCCCGGTCTTTTGCTAGCCTTCACTTGTACTAAGCGGGAATACTGCTTGTGCATCCAATCCCTTAAACCCCAAAGTTATTCCAGATGAGTCCACTATACCTTCCTATATGCGGTATCTACCTGCCGTTCCAAGTAAATTTGTATGTGCCAAACTCTAAACCTTCAAATAAACATTCTGTTTTGTATGCTCGAATAGCTCATGTATCAACAAAGGTTGTCCTTATCTTCCATGTTAGGCGGGTTATTCTCAAGAGGAGTGGACTCCGCTCCTCACTAATGAGAAAATGGCTGGTCACCGGGATGCCCAGTCCCATGCTTTATGAAAACTAAATCAAAATTAATTGCAAACAAAACTCCCCCTGGGACCTGATGTATGTTGGAGGCACTCGTTGTTTCGAGCAAGCCATGGATTGATGTTTGTTGGTGGAGGGGGAGTATAAACTTTACCATTCTATTTGGGAACCGCCTATAATGTGTTTAGCATGGAAGATATCGCCATCTCTTAGTTTCTATGTTGACAATGAAAGTATACCGCTCAAAATACAATTTATCTCTATTTCAAAACCAAGCTCTGGCACCTCTACAAATCCCTGCTTCCCTCTGCGAAGGGCCTATCCATTTACTTTTATGTTGAGACATCACCCTCTTATTAAAAAGCACTAGTGGAGAGCACAACTGTCATTTGCATTCATCACTATTAATCTGTGTTGGGTGTGACTATGATCGGATCTCTTTTACCATGAATTACAATGTCTAGTCAGTCCTTGATCTTTAAAGGTGCTCTGCATTTATGTTTTGCGGTCTCAGAAAGGGCTAGCGAGATACCATCTTGTTATATCATATTATGATTGTTTTGAGAAAGTGTTGTCATCCGAGATTTATTATTATTGCTCGCTAGTTGATTATGCCATTGATATGAGTAAACATGAGACCTATGCGTTATTGTGAATATGGTTAGTTCATAATCTTTGCTGAAAACTTGAATGCTGGCTTGACATAGTTACAACAACAAGAGCAAACAGAGTTTGTAAAAGTTTTTCTTTCTTTCTTTCAGTTTGTCAACTGAATTGCTTGAGGACAAGCAAGGGTTTAAGCTTGGGGGAGTTGATACGTCTCTGTCGTATCTACTTTTCTAAACACTTTTGTCCTTGTTTTGGACTCTATCTTGTATGATTTGAATGGAACTAACCCGGACTGACGCTGTTTTCAGCAGAATTGCCATGATGTTGTTTTATGTGCAGAAAACAAATACTCTCGAAATGACCTGAAACTCCACGGGAGGTCTTAGAAAAAACAATAAAAAATCCTCGCCAAATATGAAGACCAGGGGGCCCACACCCTTTCCACGAGGGTGGGGGGCGCGCCCCTACCTCGTGGGCCCCCTGTTGACCCTCCGACACCAACTCCAACTCTATATATTTGCTTTCGGAGAGAAAAAATCAGAGAGAAGAAATCATCGCATTTTACGATACGGAGCCGCCCCCAAGCCCTAAAACCTCTCGGGAGGGCTGATCTAGAATCCGTTCGGGGCTTCGGAGAGGGGGATTCTCGTCGTCGTCATCATCGACCATCCTCCATCACCAATTTCATGATGCTCACCGCCGTGCGTGAGTAATTCCATTGTAGGCTTGCTGGATGGTGATGTGATGGGTTGGATGAGATTTATCATGTAATCGAGTTAGTTTTGTTAGGGTTTGATCCCTAGTATCCTATGTTCTGAGATTGATGTTGCTATGACTCTATGCTTAATGCTTGTCACTAGGTCCGAGTGCCATGATTTCAGATCTGAACCTATTATGTTTTCATGAATATATGTGAGTTCTTGATCCTATCTTGCAAGTCTATAGTCACCTACTATGTGTTATGATCCGGCAACCCCGAAGTGACAATAATCGGGACCACTCCCGGTGATGACCATAGTTTGAGGAGTTCATGTATTCACTATGTGCTAATGCTTTGTTCCGGTTCTCTATTAAAAGGAGGCCTTAATATCCCTTAGTTTCCAATGGGACCCCGCTGCCACGGGAGGTTAGGACAAAAGATGTCATGCAAGTTCTTTTCCATAAGCACGTATGACTATATACGGAATACATGCCTACATTACATTGATGAATTGGAGCTAGTTCTGTGTCACCCTATGTTATGACTGTTACATGATGAACCGCATCCGGCATAATTATCCATCACTGATCCGGTGCCTACGAGTTTTCCATATACTGGTTTACGCTTATTTACTTTCCTGCTGCTACTGTTACAATCACTACAAAATAAAATACCAAAAGTATTACTTTTGCTGTCTTTACTTTTGTTACCGTTACCACCACTATCATATTACTTTGCTAATAAACACTTTGCTGTAGATACTAAGTTTCCAGGTGTGGTTGAATTGAATTGACAACTCAGCTGCTAATACTTGAGAATATTCTTTGGCCCCCCTTGTGTCGAATCAATAAATTTGGGTTGAATACTCTACCCTCGAAAGCTGTTGCGATCACCTATACTTGTGGGTTATCACTAACTATTGCTTCTACGACTATTGCTACCGCTTAGTGATAAAGTAAAGCAATTACATGGCGGTTGCATTTCATACAATAAAGCGACAACCATATGGCTCCTGCCAGTTGCCGATAACTGTTACAAAACATGATCATCTCATACAACAATTTATATATCATCATGTCTTGACCATATCACATCACAGCAAGCCCTGCAAAAAGAAGTTAGACGTCCTCTACTTTGTTGTTGCAAGTTTTACGTGGCTGCTACGGGCTTCTAGCAAGAACCGTTCTTACCTACGCATCAAAACCACAACGATTTTTCGTCAAGTGTGTTGTTTTAACCTTCAACAAGGACCGGGCGTAGTCAAACTCGATTCAACTAAAGTTGGAGAAACACATACCCACTAGCCACCTGTGTGCAAAGCATGGCGGTAGAACCAGTCTCATGAACGCGGTCATGTATTGTCGATCTGGGCCGCTTTATCCAACAATACCGCCGAATCAAAGTAAGACGTTGCTGGTAAGCAGTATGACTATTATCGCCCACAACTCTTTGTGTTCTACTAGTGCATATAACATCTACACATAGACCTGGCTCGGATGCCACTGTTGGGGAACGTAGTATTTCAAAAAAAATCTATGATTATGCAAGATCTATCTAGGAGAAGCATAGCAATGAGCGAGGAGAGTGTGTCCATGTACCCTCGTAGACCGAAAACGGAAGCATTTATCAACGCAGTTGATGTAGTCATACGTCTTCACGATCCGACCGATCCTAACACCGAACATACGGCGCCTCCGTGTTCAGCACACATTCAGCTCAATGACGTCCCTCATACTCTTGACCCAGTTGAGGTCGAGGGAGAGTTCCGTCAGCACGACGGCATGGCGACGGTGATGAAGAAGTTAACGGCGCAGGGCTTCGCCTAAGCACTACGACAATATGACCGAGGTGTGTAACTGTGGAAGGGGGCACCACATACGGCTAAGAGAAACTTTGATCTGCTATTGGGGTGCCCTCTGGCCACGTATATAAAGGAGGGGAGGGAAGAGGTGGCCAGCCCACGGGGGGCGCGCCAGGTGTGGGGAATCCTACTAGGACTCCCCAGTCCAAGTAGGATTCCCCTCCTCTTTCCTATTCCTAGTAGGAGAAGGAGGGAAGCAGGAGGAGGAGAGAAGGAAAGGGGGGCCGCCCCCAACCCTAGTCCAATTCGGTTTGGGCTAGGGGGCGCGCGCCACTCCCTGGCCAGCCTCCTCTCTTACAGCACTAGGCCCATGAGGCCCAATAACTTCCCGGGGGGGGGTCCGGTAAACCCAGGTGCTCCGAAACTCATCCAAAATGACCCGAACAATTCCGGTGTCCGAATGTAACCTTCCAATATATGAATCTTTATGTCTCGACCATTTCGAGACTCCTCGTCATGTCCGTGATCTCATCCGGGACTTCGAACAAATTTCGGTCATCAAATCACATAACTCATAATACAAATCGTCATTGAACGTTAAGCGTGCGGACCCTATGGGTTCAAGAACTATGTAGACATGACTGAGACACATCTCCGGTCAATAACCAATAGCGGAACCTGGATGGTCATTTTGTCTCCTACATATTCTACGAAGATCTTTATCGGTCAAACCGCATAACAACATACGTTGTTCCCTTTGTCATCGATATGTTACTTGCCCGAGATTCGATCGTCGGTATCATCATACCTAGTTCAATCTCATTACCGGCAAGTCTCTTTACTCGTTCCGTAATGCATCATCCTGCAACTAACTCACTAGTCACATTGCTTGCAAGGCTTATAGTGATGTGCATTACCGAGAGGGCCCAGAGATACCTCTCCGATACTCGGAGTGACAAATCCTAATCTCGATCTATGCCAACCCAGCAAACACCTTCGGAGACACCTGTAGAGCATTATAATCACCCAGTTACGTTGTGATGTTTGATAGCACACAGGGTGTTCCTACGGTATTCGGGAGTTGCATAATCTGATAGTCAAAGGAATATGTATAAGTCATGAAGAAAGCAATAGCAATAAAACTGAACGATCAACATGCTAAGCTAACGGATGGGTCTTGTCCATCACATCATTCTCCTAATGATGTGATCCCGTTCATCAAACGACAACACATGTCTATGGTCAGGAAACTTAACCATCTTTGATTAACGAGATAGTCAAGTAGAGGCATACTACGAACACTTTGTTTTGTCTATGTATTCACACATGTATTAAGTTTCTAGTTAATACAACTCTAGCATGAATAATAAAAATTTATTATGATATAAGGAAATATAAATAACATCTTTATTATTGCCTCTAGGGCATATTTCCTTCAATAATATCATGGAAAAATAAAAAATTATAAATATGTTGTAGACGTATGAAACATCCCCAAGCTTAATTCCTGCTTGTCCTCGAGTAGGTAAATGATAAAAATAGAATTTTTGATGCAGAATGCTACCTAACATGTTCATCCTGTAATATTTCTTTTGTGGCATGAATATTAAGATCCAAATAATTCAAAGCAATATTCTATAATTTGACATAAAAAATTTCAATACTCAGGTATACCAACAAACAATCATGTTTTTTAAAATATCAATGCTAAAGAACGTTATCCCTACAAAATCATATAGCCTTGTCGTGCTCCATTTTCTTAACACAAAATATAAATCATGCACTACCCTGGTGTTAGCCAAGCAATTGGTTTATACTTTTTAACGCGCTTCAACATTTCAACCCTTACGCAATACATGAGCGCAAGCCATGGATATAGCACTACGGATGAAATAGTGTGTGGTGGTAGAGATGATATGGAGAAGACAAAAAAAGGAGAAAGTCTCACATCAACAAGGATAATCAACGGGCTATGGAGGTGCCCATCAATTGATGTCAATGCAAGGAGTAGGGATTGACATGCAACGAATGCACTAAGAGCTATAAGTGTATGAAAGCTCAAAAAGAAAACTAAGTGGGTATGCCAGAACGAGCCGCAGACACGGTGTTGTCGCCGCTCCCATACTGGAGCCGGCCTGACCTTGTTGATAACAACCAGGAAGTCTCCGTGCACGTGCCCCTAAGGACCAGTGCCCCGGAGCCGCAGTCATCGCTGTTGAATCCTTGAATCAATCTGAAGAACCTGACACCAAATATCACCATTGCATACGCACGATGAGAAACTCTAACCGCGCTGCCCCAAGGAGCTGGCAGGAATCTAAGCCGGAGCTCCGCCTAATCCATCCCAATGAATGAACTTGAGGAGGATCAAATCCCGGAAGACTGACTCAAAGAAGGAGTGATAACCCACAAGTATAGGGGATCGCAACAGTTTTCGAGGGTAGAGTATTCAACCCAAATTTATCGATTTGACACAAGGGGAGCCAAAGAATATTCTCAAGTATTAGCAGCTGAGTTGTCAATTCAACCACACCTGGAAACTTAATATCTGCAGCAAAGTGTTTTGTAGCGAAGTAATATGATAGTAGTGGTAACAGTAGCAAAAGGTAATGATAGCAATAGCAATGGAAAAGTAAATAAGAGAAGAACAATATATGGAAAGCTTGTAGGCAATGGATCGGTGATATAGAATTATGCCGGATGTGGTTCATCATGTAACAGTCATAACCTAGGGTGACACAGAACTAGATCCAATTCATCAATGTAATGTAGGCATGTATTATGAATATAGTCATACGTGCTTATGGAAAAGAACTTGCATGACATCTTTTGTCCTAACCTCCCGTGGCAGCGGGGTCCTAGCGGAAACTAAGGGATATTAAGGCCTCCTTTTAATAGAGTACCAGACCAAAGCATTAACACATAGTGAATACATGAACTCCTCAAAATACAATCATCACTGGTAAGTATCCCGATTATTGTCACTTCGGGGTTAACAGATCATAACACATAATAGGTGACTATAGACTTGCAAGATAGGATCAAGAACTCTCATATATTGATGAAAACACAATAGGTTCAGATCTGAAATCATGGCACTCGGGCCCTAGTGACAAGCATTAAGCATAGCAAAGTCATAGCAACATCAATCTCAGAACATAGTGGATACTAGGGATCAAACCCTAACAAAACTAACTCGATTACATGATAAATCTCATCCAACCCATCACCGTCCAGCAAGCCTACGATGGAATTACTCACGCACGGTGGTGAGCATCATGAAATTGATGATGGAGGAATGTTGATGATGACGATGGCGACGGATTCCCCTCTCCGGAGCCCCGAACGGACTCCGGATCAGCCCTCCCGAGAGGTTTTTGGGCTTGGCGGCGGCTCCGTATCGTAAAACGCAATGAATCCTTCTCTCTCCGAAACCAAATATATAGAGTTGGAGTTGAGGTCGGAGGAGCTACAGGGGGCCCATGAGGTAGGGGGCGTGCCCTAGGGGGGCAGGCGCGCCCCCACCCTCGTGGACAGGTGGTGGGCACCCTAGTCTTCATATTTTGCGAGGATTTTTTATTATTTCCAAATAGATGTTTCGTGAAGTTTCAGGTCATTCCAAGAACTTTTGTTTCTGCACATAAATAACACCATGGCAATTCTGCTGAAAACAGCGTCAGTCCGGGTTAGTTCCATTCAAATCATGCAAGTTAGAGTCCAAAACAAGGGCAAAAGTGTTTGGAAAAGTAGATACGATGGAGACGTATCAACTCCCCGAAGCTTAAACCTTTGCTCGTCCTCAATAAATTCAGTTGACAAACTGAAAGTGATAAAGAAAAACTTTTACAAACTCTGTTTGCTCTTGTTGTTGTAAATATGTAAAGCCAACATTCAAGTTTTCAGCAAAGATTATGAACTAACCATATTCACAATAACGCATAGGTCTCATGTTTACTCATATCAATGGCATAATCAACTAGCGAGCAATAATAATAAATCTCGGATGACAACACTTTGTCAAAACAATCATAATATGATATAACAATATGGTATCTCGCTAGCCCTTTCTGAGACCGCAAAACATAAATGCAGAGCACCTTTAAAGATCAAGGACTGACTAGACATTGTAATTCATGGTAAAAGAGATCCAGTCAAGTCATACTCAATGTAAACTAACAGTAATGAATGCAAATGACAGCGGTGCTCTCCAACTGGTGCTTTTTAATAAGAGGATGATGACTCAACATAAAAGTAAATAGATAGGCCCTTCGCAGAGGGAAGCAGAGAATTGTAGAGGTGCCAGAGCTTGGTTTTGAAATAGAGGTGAATAATATTTTGAGCGGTATACTTTCATTGTCAACATAACAACCAAGAGATGGCGATATCTTCCATGCTACACACATTATAGGCGGTTCCCAAACAGAATGGTAAAGTTTATACTCCCCCTCCACCAACAAGCATCAATCCATGGCTTGCTCGAAACAACGAGTGCCTCCAACTAACAAGAGTCCTAGGGGGAGTTTTGTTTGCAATTATTTTGATTTAGTTTGCATAAAGCAAGGGACTGGGCATCCCGGTGACCAGCCACTTTCTCGTGAGTGAGGAGCGGAGTCCACTCCTCTTGAGAATAACCCTCCTAACATGGAAGATACGGACAACCCTAGTTGATACATGAGCTATTCGAGCATACAAAACAGGATATTTATTTGAAGGTTTAGAGTTTGGCACATACAAATTTACTTGGAACGGCAGGTAGATACCGTATATAGGTAGGTATGGTGTACTCATATGGAATAACTTTGGGGTTTATGGAGTTGGATGCACAAGCAGTATTCCCACTTAGTACAGGTGAAGGCTAACAAACGACTGGGAAGCGACCAGCTAGAGAGCGACAACGGTCATGAACATGCATTAAAATTAATCAACACCGAATGCAAGCATGAGTAGGATATAATGCACCATGAACATAAATTATCGTGAAGGCTATGTTGATTTTGTTTCAACTACATGCGTGAACATGTGTCAAGTCAAGTCACTTAAATCATTCAGAGGAGGATACCACCCTATGATACCACATCACAACCATTTTAATAGCATGTTGGCACGCAAGGTAAACCATTATAAGATCCTAGCTAATCAAGCATGGCACAAGAAACTATGATCTCTAGTTGTCATTGCAAACATGTTTATTCATAATAGGCTGAATCAGGGATGATGAACTAATCATATTTACAAAAACAAGAGAGGTCGAGTTTGAAAGATCGTGGATGTCGCCTAGAGGGGGGTGAATAGGCGTTTTAAAATAATTATGGTTTAGGCTTGAACAAATGCGGAATAAACCTAGCGGTTAATTTGCCAAGCACAAAACCTAAAACAACTAGGCTCACCTATGTGCACCAACAACTTATGCTAAGAAAGATAAGCAACTATGTGATAGCAAGATATATGACAAGAAACAATATGGCTACCACAAAGTAAAGTGCATAAGTAAAGGGCTCGGGTAAGAGATAACCGAGGCACGAGGAGACGATGATGTATCCCGAAGTTCACACCCTTGCGGATGCTAATCTCCGTTTGGAGCGGTGTGGAGGCACAATGCTCCCCAAGAAGCTACTAGGCCCACCGTAATCTCCTCACGCTCTCGCACAATGCAAGATGCCGTGATTCCACTAAGGGACCCTTGAGGGCGGTCACCGAACCCGTACAATTGGCAACCCTTGGGGGCGGTCACCGAACCCGTACACTTTGGCAACCCTTGGAGGCGGTCACTGGAACCCGTCAAATTGCTCGGGGCGATCTCCACAACCTAATTGGAGACCCCGACGCTTGCCCAGAGCTTTACACCACAATGATTGAGCTCTGAACACCAACAACCATCTAGGGCGCCCAAGCACCCAAGAGGAACAAGCTCAAGGGTACCAAGCACCCAAGAGTAATAAGCTTCTCAACTTATAACTTCCACGTATCACTGTGGAGAACTCAAACCGATGCACCAAATGCAATGGCAAGGGCACACGGAGTGCCCAAGTCCTTCTCTCTCAAATCCCACCAAAGCAACTAATGCTAGGGAGGAAAATGAGAGGAAGAACAAGAAAGAGAACACAAAGAACTCCAAGATCTAGATCCAAGGAGTTCCCCTCACATAGAGGAGAAAGTGATTGGTGGAAATGTGGATCTAGATCTCCTCTCTCTTTTCCCTCAAAACTAGCAAGAAACCATGGAGGGATTGAGAGTTAGCAAGCTCGAAGAAGGTCAACAATGGGGGAAGAACACGAGCTCGAAGGATAAGGTTCAATGGGGAAGAAGACCCCCTTTAATAGGAGGGGGAAAATCCAACCGTTATGTGCTCAGCCCGCACACGAGCGGTACTACCGCTCAGGTGGAAGAAACAGGGAAAAGGAGCAACAAAACATGAACCTTGGGGCGGTAGTACCGCAGGAGACAGCGGTACTACCGCTGGGTTAAGCGGTACTACCGCTCCCTTCGGCGGTACTGCCGCGCAGAACGAAGGGGAAAGGGAAAGAGGGAACCGGGCGGTACTATCGCGGAGGAAGGGCGGTACTGCCGCTAAGGAGCGGTACTGCCGCACTACTGCCGCAGCGAGGTACCGCACAATCCGACACAGAAAAAGACCCCTCGAATCGACGCGGTAGGGACATGGTAAGCCAGCGGTAGTACTGCTGCAGAGTCACCACCGGTACTACCGTTGCGGAGCGGTACTGCCGCTTGTGACCCCTCAGCGGTACTACCGCTGGGTACCACGGTACTACCACTGGGACCCTGTCAAAAACCACACTCAAGAAAACAAGAACTGCCATAACTTCTGCATATGAGCTCCGAATTGAGCAAACTCAAGCTTGTTGGAAACAAGACGACGAGTAGCATCAAAACAGCGACTGGTTATAGTAAGAAGAGGTAGGGGAGGTATGCCTAACAAAAAGAGGAGTGAAACCTCCAACCGAGAAGAACCGGCAAAACCTCCAACATCGAAAACATCATAGAAGATGCAAGCGAACTCCGTTTTCGATGAACTCAAGCTTGTCAACAAGATGACCATAAGCTCTAAGACTCACAAAGAGAACCAAACAAGAACCAAGAAAGATGATGCAAGGATGCAATGGTTTGAGCTCTCAACGAACGATACGATCAAGCTACTCATCGAGAGCCCCCTTGATAGTATGGCAATCGATCCTATAACCCGGTCTCCCAACTACCAACATGAGACTGGTAAAATAGAAAACCTATCAAGGGCAAACCTTTGCCTTGCACATGGTCCACTTGAGCTAGATGATGACGATCTTGACTCCCTCAAGTTGGACCACCTTTCTTGATTGTGTTGGCTCGATGAAGACTAGTTGATTGCTCCCCCATACTCCACTATGGGTGAGCCTTTCTTCCGCACATCTTCACAAGTCCATTGTCACCACAAAGGACGGCAAGCTTCAAGCATTTGATCTCTTCGTGATGCTCCACTTGAACTTGCACACCGCAACCTTTCTTGATTGTGTTGACTCGATGAAGACTAGTTGATTGCTCCCCCATACTCTACTATGGGTGAGCTACTCTTCCGCACATCTTCACAGGTCCATTGTCACCACAAAGGACAGCAAGCTTCAAGCATTTGATCTCTGCGTGGTGCTCCACTTGAACTTGCACACCGCAACCTAACCCCACAAAGAACCCTCACGAAGACCATGGGTTAGTACACAAAGCGTAATTGACAATGCTTACCATACCATGGGATCACTTGATCCCTCTCGGTACATCTTATACGCTTTGTGGGTTGATCAACTTGATTCACTCTTTAACTTAGTCTTGATCAACCTCTCACAAGACCAATCTTTAGGTAATTCCTTGAATAGCACCTTGGTCGACACAAACTCTCCTTGAAACCAACACATGTACTCCAAGAAAAGCCTATGGACAAAACCTTCAAATATAACTCAAGGCAACCATTAGTCCATAGAGATTGTCATCAATTACCAAAACCAAACATGGGGGCACCGCATGTTCTTTCAGAGTTCATACCATCTTTTCTCATCTCAGTCAGTCCATCATATATCGTCATAATTGCCTTTCACTTGCACGACCGAACGATGTGAATAATAATAATAGTGCACGTGCATTGGACTAAGCTAGAATCTGCAAGCATTCAATAAATAAGAGAAGACAAGGAAATATGGGCTCTTTTGTCAGATCAACAATAATGCATATAAGAGCCACTTCAACAATTTAATCATGGTCTTCTCCTATCGACCCCCAAAGAAAAGAAAAGAAATAAAACTATTTACACGGGAAAGCTCCCAACAAGCAAAAGAAGAACAGGAAATCTTTTTGGGTTTTCTTTTTAATTACTACTACAAGCATGGATAAACTAATTAAAAGCTACAACTAATTTTTTTGGTTTTTTTATTAAGGTTTATTAAACACACAAGAAGAAAGCATAAAAAGGAAAATAAACTAGCATGGATGATACAATGAAAAAGTATGAGCACTGACATCTAGCAATGAGTGTGTGAACATGGATATAATGTCGGTGAGAAATACGTACTCCCCCAAGCTTAGGCTTTTGGCCTAAGTTGGTCTATGGCCACGGCTGGCCTGGCGGATATCCATAATAATAGTTGGGGTCGTACTGAGAAGAAGAAGACTCTGACTGCCACTGGTTGGCAATCATTTCCGGATCCCAATGGTAATTAGACTGTCGTGGAGGATCAACTTGTGGTTCCGACTCTGGTTCTGTGGCTGATGTAGGGTTCCGGTAGGCGTGAATAGCCTCTAACGGAACAAGGTACTGGCCTGCAGATAAATCAAACAAGGAAGGAGCGGGCAGGGTAATAGTCTCAGGATGATGTCTATGAAAGAACAATTTGTATTTAAGCTCCCCTTCCCTATTCTTAACAATAAAATCGCGTGCCACCATACTCTTATGATCTAAATAAACACGAGGCAACAATTTTTCTTCCTTTTCATAATGCCTAATAGGTATGTTAAAATGTGCAGCTAGGCGTGAAGCATAGATGCCTCCAAAGATCGGGCCCTTTGTACGGTTCAGACTTAACCGTTTAGCAATAATACCGCCCATACTAACAAAGTTATCAGAGAATAAACCATGGAACGAAATAATAATATCAAGAACACTAAGGTTTCCACAGTTTTCGCGATCAATTAAGCAACGACTAGCAAATATTGCAAAGTAGCGTAAAACAGGAAAATGTATGCTAGTGATTCGTGCATCGGAAACCTTCCTCGTTTCCCCTACAGTGATGGTATCAATAAACCCATACACATCGCCGCGATGTGGTTCCTCTGTCGTGCCCTCGAAAGGGACCAAACAAACCCGACAAAAATCATAAAGTGACATCTCCTTATGCTCATCATATAAATAAAACTCCACCATAGGTGGTGAGCTCCTAGAATGGAAATGAAAGTTTTGCACAAAGATATTAGTGAGTAAGCGATACTGGTCGTGCTGGTCGTGGAGGAAGGCGGTGAGGCCTGCATTCTTAGCCAATTCATAAAAATCATCATAAATCTCGGCTGCTCTCAAGAATTCATCGGAAGGCCATTTACACGGCCGAACCTCCGCAGTGCAAGGCAGATTATACTTGGGCTTCGTTGCCTTTTCATTTTGCTTTTCCTTCGAGCTTCGGCTTGATAAGCCCCTCAAAAATCTCTTCATTATTTTCTGAAAAATTCTGAAATTTTTAGTAACTTCAAAATAAAAGTAAACCAAACTCAACAAAATCGATAGCAACTACTCCTACAAGTGCCTAGAGCCTATATCAAGCATCCAAACTACTTTTGACCATATAAATTTGGCATGCAAGCTCAAGAACAGGGTCACCTAAGCAGCACAAATTTGCAATGAATAAAGCACTAGAACAAAAACTAATTGGACCAATGGAGGAGTCACATACCAAGGAACAATCTCCCCAAGCATTTTTGTGAGAGGTGCTTTGAGCAAGGAGATCGAAAATGGCAGCAAAATGAGTTTGGACTCGGGTTTGAGCTGAATATTCGTGTTTGTGGGAGGAAGAAGGAGTGTGTGGGTGCAGGAATAAGTGGAGGAGGGCCACCGTGGGCCCACGAGGCAGGGGGCGCGCCCAGGGGGTAGGGCGCGCCCTCCACCCTCGTGGCCAGGTGGATGCCCCCCGTGTTGTGTTCTCGGTGCCAAATATTCTCAAATATTCCAGAAAAATCATATTTAAATTTCAGGGCATTTGGAGAACTTTTATTTTCGGGGTATTTTTATATTGCACGGATAATTCAGATAACAAACGGAAAATACTTATTTGTATTTTATTTAATGTAAATAACAGAAAGTAAAAGGAGGGTACAAAGAGTTGTGCCTTCTAGTTTCATCCATCTCATGCTCATCAAAAGGAATCCATTAATAAGGTTGATCAAGTCTTGTTAACGAACTCATTCCGAATAACATGGAACCGGAGAAATTTCGAATAACACTATGTTACCTCAACGGGAATATGCACATCCCCAATAATAAGAAAATCATATTTCTTCTTGATAGTAGGAAGAGGAAATTCAAAACCTCCAAATATAATCGATGGAATTTTTCCAATAGAGTTGATACTATGAACTTGAGGTTGTTTCCTCGGAAAGTGTACCGTATGCTCATTACCATTAACATGAAAAGTGACATTGCCTTTAGTGTAATCAATAACAGCCCCTGCAGTATTCAAAAAGGGTCTTCCAAGAATAATAGACATACTATCGTCCTCGGGGATATCAAGAATAGCAAAGTCCGTTAAAATAGTAACGTTTGCAACTACAACAGGCACATCCTCAAAAATACCGACAGGTATAGCAGTTGATTTATCAGCCATTTGCAAAGATATTTCAGTAGGTGTGAACTTATTCAAATCAAGTCTACGATATAAAGAGAGAGGCATAACACTAACACCGGCTCCAAGATCACATAAAGCAGTTTTAACATAATTTCTTTTAATGGAGCATGGTATAGTGGGTACTCCTGGATCTCCTAGTTTCTTAGGTATTCCACCTTTAAAAGTATAATTAGCAAGCATGGTGGAAATTTCAGCTTCCGGTATCTTTCTCTCATTTGTAACAATTTCTTTCATATACTTAGCATAAGGATTCATTTTAAGCATATCAGTTAATCGCATACGCAAAAAGATAGATCTAATCATTTCAGCAAAGCGCTCAAAATCCTCATCATCCTTTTTCTTGGATGGTTTGGGAGGAAAAGGCATGGGTTTCTGAACCCATGGTTCTCATTCTTTACCATGTTTCCTAGCAACAAAGTCTTTCTTATCATAACGTTGATTCTTTGATTGTGGGTTATCAAGATCAACAGCAGGTTCAATTTCTATATCATTATCATTGCTAGGTTGAGCATCAACATGAGCATTATCATTGCTAGGTTGAGCATCAACATGAGCATTATCATTAACATTATCACTAGTTTCAGGTTTATTACCAGATTGTGTTTCAGCATCAGAAATAGAAATATCATTTGGATTCTCAGGTGTTTCAACAATAGGTTCACTAGAAGCATGCAAAGTCCTATCATTTTTCTTTTTCTTCCTTTTAGAAGGACTAGGTGCATCTATATTATTTCTCTGAGAATCTTGCTCAATTCTCTTAGGATGGCCTTCAGGTTACAAAGGTTCCTGAGTCATTTTACCACCTCTAGTCATAACTCTAACAGCATTATCATTATCTTTACTATTCAATTCGTTGAGTAAATCATTTTGAGCCTTCAGTACTTGTTCTACTTGAGTGGTAACCATAGAAGCATGTTTACTAATAAGTTTAAGTTCACCTTTGACATTAGCCATATAATCACCCAAGTGTTCAAGCATATTTGAATTGTATTTCAATTGTCTACCAAAATAAGCATTGAAGTCTTCTTGCTTAACCATAAATTTATCAAACTCATCTAAGCATGGGCTAGCAAACTTAGTAAATGGGATTTCAGCTTTATCATATCTATAGAGAGAATTTACCTTTACTACTTGTGTCGGGTTATCAAGACCATGAGTTTCTTCAATAGGTAATGGATTAAGATCATATGTTTCTTCAACAGGCGGTAAATTGAGACCATGTATTTCTTCAATAGGAGGTAAATTCTTAACATCTTCAGCTTTAATACCTTTTTCTTTCATAGATTTCTTTGCCTCTTGCATATCTTCAGGACTAAGAAATAGAACACCTCTCTTCTTCGGAGTTGGTTTAGGAATAGGCTCAGGAAGTGTCCAATTATTTTCATTTGTCAACATATTATTCAATAGAATTTCAGCTTCATCCGGTGTTCTTTCTTTGAAAACAGAACCAGCACAACTATCTAGGTAATCTCTGGAAGCATCGGTTAGTCCATTATAAAAGATATCAACTATTTCATTTTTCTTAAGAGGATGATCCGGCAAAGCATTAAGTAACTTGAGAAGCCTCCCCCAACCTTGTGGGAGACTCTCTTCTTCAATTTGCACAAAATTATATATATCCCTCAAAGCAGCTTGTTTCTTATGAGCAGGGAAATATTTAGCAGAGAAGTAATAAATCATATCATGGGGACTACGCACACAACCAGGATCAAGAGAATTAAACCATATCTTAGCATCACCCTTTAATGAGAACGGAAATCTTTTAAGGATATAAAAGTAACAAGTTCTCTCATCATTAGTGAACAGGGTGGCTATATCATTTAATTTAGTAAGATGTGCCACAACAGTTCCAGATTCATAGCCATGAAAAGGATCAGATTCAACCAAAGTAATTATATCATGATCAACAGAGAATTCATAATCCTTATCGGTAACACAGATAGGTGAAGTAGCAAAAGCAGGGTCAGGTTTCATTCTAGCATTAAGAGATTGCTGCTTCCATTTAGCTAATAACCTCTTAAGTTCGTATCTATCTTTGCAAGCTAAAATAGCTAGAGCGGCTTCTTTTTCAAGAACATAACCCTCAAGAATAACAGGTGATACATATTCATTAGAGGGAGAGTCTTCATCATCACTTTCATCAATATTATCAGATTCAATATTTTCACTCTCTCTAACCCTAGCAAGTTGTTCATCAAGAAATTCACCAAGTGGCACAGTAGTATCAAGCATAGAAGTAGTTTCATCATAAGTATCATGCATAGCAGAAGTGGCATCATCAATAACATGCGACATATCAAAACGAATAGCAGAAGCAGGTTTAGGTGTCGCAAGCTTACTCAAAACAGAAGGTGAATCAAGTGCAGAGCTAGATGGCAGTTCCTTACCTCCCCTTGTAGTTGAGGGATAAATCTTGGTTTTTGGATCTCTCAAGTTCTTCATAATGATAAGCATATATAAATCCCAAGTGACTCAAAGAATAGAGCTATGCTCCCCGGCAACGGCGCCAGAAAATAGTCTTGATAACCCACAAGTATAGGGGATCGCAACAATTTTCGAGGGTAGAGTATTCAACCCAAATTTATTGATTCGACACAAGGGGAGCCAAAGAATATTCTCAAGTATTAGCAACTGAGTTGTCAATTCAACCACACCTGGAAACTTAATATCTGCAACAAAGTGTTTAGTAGCAAAGTAATATGATAGTAGTGGTAACGGTAGCAAAAGGTAATGATAGTAATAGCAACGGAAAAGTAAATAAGAGAAGAACAACATATGGAAAGCTCGTAGGCAATGGATCAGTGATAGAGAATTATGCCGGATGTGGTTCATCATGTAACATTCATAACCAAGGGTGACACAGAACTACCTCCAATTCATCAATGTAATGTAGGCATGTATTCCGAATATAGTCATACGTGCTTATGGAAAAGAACTTGCATGACATCTTTTGTCCTACCCTCCCGTGGCAGCAGGGTCCTAGCGGAAACTAAGGGATATTAAGGCCTCCTTTTAATAGAGTACAGGACCAAAGCATTAACACATAGTGAATACATGAACTCCTCCAACTACGGTCATCACTGGTAAGTATCCCGATTATTGTCACTTCGGGGTTAACGGATCATAACACATAATAGGTGACTATAGACTTGCAAGATAGGATCAAGAACTCTCATATATTGATGAAAACACAATAGGTTCAGATCTGAAATCATGGCACTCGGGCCCTAGTGACAAGCATTAAGCATAGCAAAGTCATAGCAACATCAATCTCAGAACATAGTGGATACTAGGGATCAAACCCTAACAAAACTAACTCGATTACATGATAAATCTCATCCAACCCATCACCGTCCAGCAAGCCTACAATGGAATTACTCACGCACGGCGGTGAGCATCATGAAATTGGTGGTGGAGGAAGGTTGATGATGATGATGGTGACGGATTCCCCTCTCCGGGTCCCCGAACGGACTCCGGATCAGCCCTCCCGAGAGGTTTTTGGGCTTGGCGGCGGCTCCGTATCGTAAAACACGATGAATCCTTCTCTCTTATTTTTTTCTCTCCGAAACCAAATATATAGAGTTGGAGTTGAGGTTGGAGGAGCTACAGGGGGCCCACGATGTAGGGGGCGTGCCCTAGAGGGGCAGGCGCGCCCCCACCCTCATGGACAGGTGGTGGGCCCCCTGGTCTTCATCTTTTGCAAGGATTTTTTATTATTTCCAAATAGATGCTTCGTGAAGTTTCAGGTCATTCCGAGAACTTTTGTTTCTGCACATAAATAACACCATGGCAATTCTGCTGAAAACAGCGTCAGTCCGGGTTAGTTCCATTCAAATCATGCAAGTTAGAGTCCAAAACAAGGGCAAAAGTGTTTGGAAAAGTAGATACGACAGAGACGTATCAAGGAGCACCGTTTTCCGTCCAAACGCCGCCCCTGCGAGGACTAAAACTTTATCTATCTACTTGCGAGAGCCGAGATACTAGGATTCTCCTCCCCGCCATCGGCCGCTGGAATGGCAGGCGGAGGGGAGGTGAATCCACGGGCTCGTCGGTGAAGATCGAGGGAAGGAAGCCTTTCCCAAGTCGCCTTGAGAGAGAGGAAAAAAAGCAACACACACCTTATTATTTGCTTAAAGCTCTTTGACCTAATAGACATGATAAACAAGCTTAGGAAATTTATCATTTGTTTAAAGTTCTCGTTACCTCTGACCTATCTCGAATAGAAACAAGCACAAAAATATTCATCATCTATACCAATATAAAAAGACCCAAAGGGGCAGATCCAATTAATCTCGGCCATCAAATCATGTCAATCCAACGACCTAGACTGTTTCAATGTTGAGCGCTCAACACGTTTAGCGTGCAGTTAATTTCAAGCCAAATATAGTGTTAATCATATAATAACACGCAAATGATATCTTACTTAATATCCGCATGCACTTAATATGCTTCCAAATTAACATGCATTGCACGTACACATTAACTAGTTCCTGTAAGTATCTCATGGGCTCTTACCCACCAAAGGACCAAGCTCATAACCAAAGAATTCTTGGCTACTGACCCAACAGAGATGCGATGACTTCAAGTCACTAGCTAGCTGTACCACATGTACCCAAGTCGTCTATAAGGTGCAATCCTCCCTGTTCCTCATCTTACTTCTATGTATTGGTATTGTTCATTCATTCCCGTGTAGTGCATTATTTTCTAGTATACCCGATTCCAGCACAAAAGCAAATATCACCAAGTAAACATATCCATTCAGTGCAGGATTACACAATACTGTTAATTGCTCAACGATGCAGGCAACACAGCCCAAGTCACCTTAACTAAAATTGAGGCGGTCTCGAGATTTAGTTGATGGCTGGCGTGTCTATTTAACTTAGCTTTGAAGGAACAATTGTGTTCAATATTATAGTTACAGCCTTTGTGACCAACCTTGAACTTCAAATTCATCAGCGTATCCCATGTGACAGCAATCACAAAGCTTCCTAAGCCACAGGACTCACTAATATTTCCACTGAAGAGCTGGAATTCTTTATTCATCTCCAGAAGAGCAATAGAACTGAGAGATAAATCAAAGCCAGTCTGCACTTTTGATATGATAACATGTACTGTGGCCTCAACTGAATTATGAACAAGCGCAAAATACGTATCAACTGCACCATAGTTTCCAACAATGCGGTCTCCATGACATGAGTAAACCGTCAAATTCTGAGATTCCATCAATCAGTTGTAAATCATCCTCTTCGTTCTCCCCATTCTTGATCCTCATGTCAAACTCAAGTAGCACATCAAATATCAACAGGATGGTTCTCTTAGGACCATTCATTTCATTTAGAGAACCCTGTTGCACGATGAAGGGATCATCCCTGCTACGATTGAAAACATAATTGAGTCTTAGATCAACTTCATCGTGTGCTGCTATATGTCCATATAAATGTATTGAGCCACTGTTGATAGGAGCTTTAGCTAACTTCATTGAGAAGATCTGCATCACGTTACGTGGCATTTCATATGCACGCGTTGGCTCCAACCGAGTCTCTGTCCGGTCGGTGATATCAAAAAAGAAATTATGTTCCCAATAAGCCGCTCTCTTGTATATAGCACCATCACGGTGGCCGCTCCCTGAAATTATCGGCATGTAACATATATCTTGATACGTCTCCAACGTATCTATAATTTTTGATTGTTCCATGCTATTATATTATCTGTTTTGGATATTTAATGGGCTTTAATATGCTCTTTTATATTATTTTTGGGACTAACCTATTAACCGGAGGCCCAGTGCCAGTTTTTTTTGCCTATTTCTGTGTTTCACAGAAAAGGAATATCAAACGGACCAAACGGAACAAGACCTTCGCGGGGATCTTTCTTGGAACAAACGCAATCCAGGAGACTTGGAGTGGAAGTTAGAGACGCAACGAGGTGGCCACGAGGTAGGAGGGGGCGCCCAGGGGGTAGGCACGCCCCCACCCTCATGGGCCCCTCGTAGCTCCACCGATGTACTTCTTTCACCTATATATACTCTTATACCATAAAAACATCCAGGGGAGCCACGAAACCACTTTTCCACCGCCGCAACCTTCTGTACCCATGAGATCCCATCTTGCGGCCTTTTCCGACGATCTGCCGGAAGGGGATTCGATCACAGAGGGCTTCTACATCAACATCATAGCCTCTCCGATGATGTGTGAGTAGTTTACCACAGACCTTCGGGTCCATAGTTATTAGCTAGATGGCTTCTTCTCTCTTTGGTTCTCTATACAACGTTCTCCTCGATGTTCTTGGAGATCTATTTGATGTAATATTCTTTTGCGGTGTGATTGCCGAGATCCGATGAATTGTGGATTTATGATCAAGTTTATCTATGAACAATATTTGGTTCTTCTCTGAATTCTTATATGCATGATTTGATATCTTTGCAAGTCTCCTCGAATTATCGGTTTAGTTTGGCCTACTAGATTGATCTTTCTGCAATGGGAGCAGTGCTTAGCTTTGGGTTCAATCTTGCGGTGTCCTTTCCCAGTGACAGTAGGGGCAGTAAGGCACATATTGTATTGTTGCCATCGAGGATAAAAATATGAGGTTTATATCATATTGCTTGAGTTTTTATCCCTCTACATCATGTCATCTTGCCTAAAGCATTACTCCGTTCTTATGAACTTAATACTCTAGATGCATGCTGGATAGCGGTCGATGTGTGGAGTAATAGTAGTAGCTGCAGAATCGTTTCGGTCTACTTAACACGGACGTGATGCCTATATTTCATAATCATTGCCTAGATATTCTCATAACTATGCGCTCTTCTATCAATTGCTCGACAGTAATTTGTTCACCCACAGTAATACTTGCTATCATGAGAGAAGCCACTAGTGAAACTATGGCCCACAGGTCTATTTTATATCATATAAGTTTCCGATCTACAATTCTAGTTTACTATTTATTTTATTTTGCAATCTTTACTTTTCAATCTATACAACAAAAATACCAAAATTATTTATCTTATTATCTTTATCGAATCTCACTTTTGCAAGTGGCCATGAAGGGATTGACAACCCTTTATCGCGTTGGTTGCTAGGTTCTTGATTGTTTGTGCAGGTACTAGGCGATGTAGTATCCTACTGGATTGATACCTTGGTTCTAAAAAAACCAAGGGAAATACTTACGCTACTTTGCTGCATCACCCTTTCCTCTTCAAGGGAAAACCAACACATGCTCAAGAGGTAGCAAGAAGGATTTCTGGCGCCGTTGCCGGGGAGATCTACGCTCAAGTCAAGACATACCAAGTACCCATCACAAACTCTTCTCCCTTGCATTACATTATTTGCCATTTGCCTCTCGTTTTCCTCTCCCCACTTCACCTTTGCCGTTTTATTCGCCCCTTTTTTCCGTTCTTCTCTTTTTCGCTCGCTTCTTGTGTGATTGTGTGTTGGATCGATTGTTTGTCAGGATGACTCAAGATAATACTAAATTATGTGACTTTTCCAATACCAACAACAATGATTTTATTAGCACTCCGATTGCTCCTATTACTGATGCTGAATCTTGTGAAATTAATGCTGCTTTGTTGAATTTTGTCATCAAAGATCAATTTTCTGGCCTTCCTAGTGAAGATGCCGCTACCCATCTAAACAACTTTGTTGATTAGTGTGATATGCAAAATAAGAAAGATGTGGATAATGATATTGTTAAATTGAAGCTATTTCTGTTTTCTCTTAGAGATCGTGCTAAAACTTGGTTCTCTTCTTTGCCTAAAAAAAGTATTGATTCATGGAATAAGTGCAAAGATGCTTTTATATCTAAGTATTTTCCTCCTGCTAAGATCATCTCTCTTAGAAACGATATTATGAATTTTAAGCAACTTGATCATGAGCATGTTGCGCAAGCTTGGGAGAGGATGAAATTAATGATACGTAATTGCCCTACATATGGTTTGAATTTATGGATGATTATACAAAAAAATTATGCCGGATTGAATTTTGCTTCTAGAAATCTTTTACATTCTGCCGCGGGAGGCACTTTTATGGAAATCAATTTAGGAGAAGCTACTAAACTACTAGATAATGTTATGGTTAATTATTCTCAATGGCATACTGAAAGATCCACTAGTAAAAAGGTTCATGCGATTGAAGAGATTAATGTTTTGAGTGGAAAGATGGATGAACTTATGAAATTTCTTGCTAATAAGAGTGTTTCTTCTGATCCTAATGATATGGCTTTGTCCGCTTTGATTGAGAATAATAATGAATATATGGATGTGAATTTTGTTGGTAGGAACAATTTTGGTAACAATGCTTATAGATGAAACTTTAATTCTAGGCCGTTCCCTAGTAATTCCTCTAACAATTATGATAATTCCTACAACAACTCTTATGGAAATTTTAATAAGATGCTCTCTGATTTTGAGACTAGTGTTAAAGAATTTATGAATTCGCAAAATAATTTCAATGCTTTGATTGAAGAAAAATTGCTTAAAATTGATGAGTTGGCTAGGAACGTGGATAGAATTTCTCTTGATGTTGATTCTTTGAAACTTAGATCTATTCCACCTAAGCATGATATCAATGAGTCTCTCAAGGCCATGAGAATTTCCATTGATTAGTGCAAAGAAAGAACCACTAGGATGCGTGCTAAAAAAATTGCTTTGTGAAAGCGTGTTTTTCTAGTTTTCACGATAATAAAGATGTAGATCTAAAAGTGATTGATGTGTCTCCTATTAAATCTTTGTTTTCCAATATGAATATTGATAAAGATGGGACTAGAGATGAGTCAACTTTAGTTAAAAGGCGTCCCAATGATTTGGAGTTTTTAGATCTTGATGCTAAAACTAATAAAAGTGGGATTGACGAGGTCAAAACTTTACATAGCAATGAACCCACTATTTTGGATTTTAAGGAATTTAATTATGATAATTGCTCTTTGATAGATTGTATTTCCTTATTGCAATCCGTGTTAAATTCTCCTCATGCTTATGATCAAAATAAGGCTTTTATTAAACATATCGTTGATGCTTTAATGCAATCTTATGAAGAAAAGCTTGAACTAGAAGTTTCTTTCCCTAGAAAACTTTATGATGAGTGGGAACCTACTATATTAAAATTAAGATCAAAGATGATGAATGCTATGCTTTATGTGATTTGGGTGCTAGTGTTTCCACGATTCCAAAAACTTTGTGTGATGTGTTAGGTTTCCGTGAAATTGATGATTGTTCTTTAAATTTGCACCTTGTGGATTCCACCATAAGAACCCTATGGGAAGGATTAATGATATTCTTATTGTTGCAATTAGGAATTATGTGCCCGTAGATTTCATTGTTCTTAATATAGATTGCAATCCTGCATGTCCTATTATTCTTGGCAGACCTTTCCTTAAAACGATTGGTGCAATTATTGACATGAAAGAAGAGCCATTTATGGATTGCATACCAAAGATGACAATACCTAGATCTATTATTGCTTTTATACCTAACTAGGGGCGTTAAACGATAGCGCTTGTTGGGAGGCAACCCAATTTTATTTTTGTTCCTGTTTAGTAATAAATAAATCATCTATCCTCTGTTATGATTATGTTTTTTATGTTTTAATTAATTTTTGTGCCAAGTAAAGCCTTTAGGATCTTCTTGGGTGATTGTTGTTTGATCTTGCTGAAAAAAACAGAAAGTATGCGCTCACAAAAATATTTTTAATTTTTTACCAGAGAGCGATAAAATACCAATTCCAACTGAAGTAGATCAATATACAAATTATTTAGGTTTTTCTATTTTTTCAGAATTTTGAGAGTTAAAGAAGTATTCGAACTATCTAGATTGCTACACGATGTTCTGTTTTTGGCAGATTCTGTTTTCGCGTGTTGTTTGATTATTTTGATGAATCTATGGCTAGTATCGGGGGGTATGAACCATAGAGAAGTTCGAATACAGTAGGTTTAACACCAATATAAATAAAGAATGAGTTCATTCCAGTACCTTAAAGTGGTGGTTTGTTTTCTTATACTAACGGAGTTCATGAGATTTTCTGTTGAGTTTTGTGTTGTGAAGTTTTCAAGTTTTTGGGTAAAGATTTTTGGAATAAGGAGTGGCAAGAGCCTAAGCTTGGGGATGCCCAAGGCACCCCAAGGTAAAATTCAAGGACAACCAAAAGCCTAAGCTTGGGGATGCCCCCGAAGGCATCCTCTCTTTTGTCTTCTTCTGTTGGTAACTTTACTTGAGGCTATATTTTTATTCACCACATGATATGTGTTTTGCTTGGAGCGTCTTGTATGATTTGAGTCTTTGCTTTTTAGTTTACCACAATCATCCTTGCTGTACACACCTTTTTGGAGAGACACACATAAATCGGAATTTATTAGAATACTCTATGTGCTTCACTTATATCTTTTGAGCTAGATAATTTTGCTCTAGCGCTTCACTTATATCTTTTTAGAGCACGGTGGTGGTTCTATTTTATAGAAATTTTTGATCTCTCATGCTTCACTTATATTATTTTGAGAGTCTTTTAAAGCATGGTAATTTGCTTTGGTTATGAAATTAGTCCTAATATGGTAGGCATCCAAGATGGGTATAATAAAAACTTTCATATAGAGTGCATTGAATACTATGAGAAGTTTGATACTTGATGATTGTTTTGAGATATGAAGATGGTGATATTAGAGTCATGCTAGTTGAGTATTTGTGAATTTGAGAAATACTTGTGTTGAGGTTTGCAAGTCCCGTAGCATGCACGTATGGTAACCGTTGTGTAACAAATTTGAAGCATGAGGTGTTTCTTTGATTGTCCTCCTTATGAGTGGCGGTCGGGGACGAGCGATGGTCTTTTCCTACCAATCTATCCCCCTAGGAGCATGCACGTAGTGCTTGGTTTTGATACTTGTAGATTTTTGCAATAAGTATGTGAGTTCTTTATGACAAATGTTGAGTCCATAGATTATACGCACTCTCACCCTTCCATCATTGCTAGCCTCTTCGGTACCGTGCATTGCCCTTTCTCACCTCAAGAGTTGGTGCAAACTTCGTCGGTGCATCCAAACCCCATGATATGATACGCTCTATCACACATAAGCCTCCTTATATCTTCCTCAAAACAGCCACCATACCTACCTATTATGGCATTTTCATAGCCATTTCGAGATATATTGCCATGCAACTTTCCACCGTTCCGTTTATTATGACACACTTCATCATTGTCATATTGCCTTGCATGATCATGTAGTTGACATCGTATTTGTGGCAAAGCCACCGCTCATATTTTTTATACATGTCACCCTTGAATCATTGCATATCCCGGTACATCGCCGGAGGCATTCATATAGAGTCATATTTTGTTCTAGTATCGAGTTGTAATTTTTGAGTTGTAAATAAATAGAAGTGTGATGATCATTATTATTAGAGCATTGTCCCGTGTGAGGAAATAAAAAATATATAAAGGCCAAATAAAAAAAGGCTAAAAAATAAGAGAAAATGAGAGAAGGGACAATGTTACTATCCTTTTTCTACACTTGTACTTCAAAGTAGCACCATGATCTTCATGATAGAGAGTCTCTTATTTTGTCACTTTCATATACTAGTGGAAATTTCCATTATAGAACTTGGCTTGTATATTCCAACAATGGGCTTCCTCAAAATGCCCTATGTCTTCGTGAGCAAGAAAGTTGGATGCACACCCATTTAATTTCTTTTGTTGAGCTTTCATACATTTATATCTCTAGTGCATATGTTGCATGGCAATCTCTACTCCTCGCATTGACATCAATTGATGGGCATCTCCATAGCCCGTTGATTAGTCGCGTTGATGTGAGACTTTTTTCCCTTTTTTGTCTTCTCCACACAACCTCCATTATCATATTTTGTTCCACCTATAGTGCTATCTCCATGGCTCACGCTCATGTATTGCGTGAAAGTTGAAAAAGTTTGAGAATACTAAAGTATGAAACAATTGCTTGGCTTGCCATCGGGGTTGTGCATGATAGGAGCATTTTGTGTGACGAAAATAAAGCATGGCCAAACTATATAATTTTGTAGGGATGAGCTTTCTTTGGCTATGTTATTTTGAGAAGACATAATTTCTTGGTTAGTATGCTTGAAGTATTATTATTTTATGTCAATATTAAACTTTTGTCTTGAATCTTTAAGATCTGAATATTCATGCCACAATAAAAAAATTACATTGAAAACTATGTTAGGAAGCATTCCACATCAAAAATTCTGTTTTTACCATTTACCTACTCGAGGACGAGCAGGAATTAAGCTTGGGGATGCTGATAGGTCTCCAACGTATCTATAATTTTTTTTATTGTTCCATGCTATTATATTATCTGTTTGGATGTTTAATAGGCTTTAATAGGCTCTTTTATATTATTTTTGGGACTAACCTATTAACCGGAGGCCCAGTGTCAGTTTCTGTTTTTTTGCCTATTTCAGTGTTTCGCAGAAAAGGAATATCAAACGGAATCCAAATGGAACGAAACCTTCGCGAGGATTTTTCTTGGAACAAACGCAATCCAGGAGACTTGGAGTGGAAGTCCGAGACGCAACAAGGTGGCCACGAGGTAGGAGGGCGCCCCCCAGTCTCGTGGGCCCCACGGAGCTCCACCAACGTACTTGTTTCGCCTATATATACTCTTATACCCTAAAAACATCCAGGGGAGCCACGAAACCACTTTTCCACCGCCGCAACCTTCTGTACCCGTGAAATCCCATCTTGAGGCCTTTTCCGGCAATCTGCCGAAGGGGGATTCGATCACGGAGGACTTCTACATCAACACCATAGCCTCTCCGATGATGTGTTAGTAGTTTACCACAGACCTTCGAGTCCATAGTTATTAGCTAGATGACTTCTTCTCTCTATTTGGTTCTCAATACAAAGTTCTCCTCGAGTTCTTGGAAATCTATTTAATGTAATACTCTTTTGCAGTGTGTTTGCCGAGATCCGATGAATTTGTGGATTTATGGTCAAGATTATTTATGAACAATATTTGGTTCTTCTCTGAATTCTTATATGCATGATTTGTTATCTTTGCAAGTCTCTTCGAATTATCGGTTTAGTTTGGCCTACTAGATTGATCTTTCTTGCAATGGGAGAAGTGCTTAGCTTTGGGTTCAATCTTGGTGTCATTTCCCAATGACAGTAGGGGCAGCAAGGCACGTATTGTATTGTTGCCATCGAGGATAAAAAGATGAGGTTTATATCATATTGCTTGAGTTTATCCCTCTACATCATGTCATCTTGCCTAAATCATTACTCTATTCTTATGAATACTCTAGATGCATGATGGATAGTGGTCGATGTGTGAAGTAATAGTAGTAGATGCAGAATCGTTTCGGTCTACTTAACACGGATGTGATGCCTATATTTCATAATCATTCCCTAAATATTCTCATAACTATGCGCTCTTCTATCAATTGCTCGGCAGTAATTTGTTCACCCATCGTAATACATGTTATCATGAGAGAAGCTACTAGTGAAACCTATTGCCCCCGGATCTATTTTATATCATATAAGTTTCCGATCTACAATTCTAGTTTACTATTTATTTTATTTTGCAATCTTTACTTTTCAATCTATACGACAAAAATACCAAAAATATTTATCTTATTATCTTTATCAGATCTCACTTTTACAAGTGGTCGTGAAGGGATTGACAACCCTTTATCATGTTGGTTGCAAGGTTCTTGATTGTTTGTGTAGGTACTAGGTGACTTGCGTGTAGTCTCTTACTGAATTGATACCTTGGTTCTAAAAACTGAGGAAAATACTTACGCTACTTTGATGCATCGTCCTTTCCTCTTAAAAAAAAACCAACGCATGTTTAAGAGGTAGCATATCTTCAGTTAAACTAGCCTCTGCTGCATTATTAGTCTTCCTCTCATTCACGCCATGTATGAAGAATTGGCGCAGCCAATTCAGTGTACTCTTCTCAAGGAAAAGACAATCAAGATGTTGATTTCGATAGGCCCGTGCTAAAGCCTTGAGTGGAGCATCGCCTCGCGCAAGTGCTGGAAACCAGCAGCGAGGCAGAGTAGAGGCAACCCTGCTGACGCTTCGAGTAATCGAGCGTGAGAGGATTTGCATCTCAACCGCCTCCAATCTCCCCTCTTATGCCTATACTTATCAAATTCAAATCACTACTATGCAGAGACAAAATAATGCACATATCCCTCCGCCGCCGCAAAATAGCCGTCGCGCAGTCTGCCAATACTCAGAACTATGGGCATTAATTCTCCAAAATCAGCTTTTGAGAAACTTCCCCCAAAATCAGCTTCCTGCAAAATCACCCAGAATCAGCTGCCGAGTTCTTTTCTAAGATTGTGGTCTGAGATTATGGGATGAGTTGTGTGTTAAAATGTCTGTAATGTCCCTGAACTAAAAATATGTGTTGAATTGCTAAGACTTACAGTAGTTGTTTTAGAAAATTTATATCGAATATGAGCATGAAAACGAGCATACATCCGTTCAGCCATCAAGCAAATCATCTACTCCTACCAAACAAAAAACGTCCATCCATTTTCCATGTACAGAGAAAGAGAAGAACTAGGAACATAAACGAACAAGAAGGAATAGAGCTGCACCCAGAACAGAACAGAGAAGACAGAGAGGGGATGAGAGCTCAGCCTAGGCGACGGCCCGAGCAAACTCCGGCGAGGCGGCGTCGGGTGTCGAGGCCAGCGGCCGAGGCGGAGTAGCGGCTGAGGGCCTCGAGGCGAGCAAGCGGGGAAGGAGTGGCCGGGGCGGAGCAACGGCTGCGGGCCTCGAAGCGAGCGGGCGGGCGAGAGCAGCGGCTTCAGGCGAGCGGGAGGGGCGGGCTGTCGGGCGGCGCGGCGGCGGCGGCGGCCCTGTAACCCTATCGCGAGCGCGAGTGTGGAGGTGGGGGATCGAGCGAAGGAGAGGGACGAGTCGTGCGACTCGTTTTTCTGGGCGCGGCCGGCCACCGCCCACCAGTGGCAGTTCTTTGGTAATTTGCCTCTCAAATAGGGGTACTATCTTAAGTCGAAACGTTTTGTTTTGTGGGAGCGTCCAGAATCGTCAGAAGCGAGGTCTCCAGACGATTTTCGATTGCACTACTGATTCCGGCGATTTTCAAATGATTTTGGATAATCAGATCCAGTTCTTTTGAGCTTTCGATTTTTCAGACCCAGATTGGCCGTTTTGATTTTTCAGACCCAGATTGGCCGCACTAGCAACGGTGGATAACTGGCATGTGCACATGACCTATAGAATTCACACATCTAGCATGCCTCGCCACATCGTTTTTTTACCATACACTGGCTGCTGGTTTGCGTAGACGGGAAAATTTCAGGTGATACCAAAACTTAGGTGATACCGTGATATGGATTTCTCAGCCGTTGGATTTCAAATTCGACGGACATCTAAAGAGCTATTGTACCTGCGCATAATTTTGAGATTCTCCGATGGCTTTTCTGCAAAATGTTTAGTAGCTTACCCTCGGCGATTTATGTACCGAATGAGGGCGTTTAATAACAGCACCGAAAACCCCCTGCGTCTATCTATTGTATAACTAAAAATAGCGTAGCGTCTTCTTCCACGCCGGAGTCCTTCCCACGGCAAGGGATCCGCCGTGACCAGTTTCATCCTGCACCGGTGCCGCCGCTCCAGCCACAGCTCACAGGTTATGGTTTCAGCGCTGCAATACACGCCTGCTTGGCTAGGCTAGCGAACGAGGCAACACATTAGCAACGCGACACCCAAACTTTCACCCGACCAGTAACATAAACATCAACTGGTCACCTGTGATTGATAAAAAAAATCTCCGATAAAGACCTGTTATTGATCATGGTATGGTAGTTCCTATCCTACAAGGATGCAGCTTGCACAAGAAGCGTGTTCGAATTTATGGCGTCTTTGCCGGGAGTGGAGTGACAGGCTTACAACGTGGAGCAACAAAAACTGCCAAGTGCTAAGCAATGAAGGGATAGACTGACGTTAATCAACAGAAACAACAACCAAGCAAGAAAAACTGTAGCAGTTCCTCTCGGCAAAATTTGTCAGAAAACAGAGTCTAACAGGCTCGAAACTCTATCTGATCAGTGATTGCGCACGCTGCAGACGCTGGCTTTCCTTCAACTTCTCCTTTGGCGACAGTTTGTCGCCGATCAGTGTAACCTTCCAGCAATCAGCTTGGAGGACGAAAACTGACCCAGCTTTCGGCACAACTGCAGGTTTCAAAGTGAGCTTCTTAGAAAGCAATCCCATCAGGTCTGCAGTAACTAATACTAGAATTCATGAATGCAAACAACATGGTATAATGGCAAGAACCAGCCTATGGGGAGAGCAGTTCCGTTGAGTGAGTAAGATACAATGTTCTGAGCAACAAGCTGAACAACCATGTCTGCTTGTATTTCTGGCATATAAAATATTCAAGTGTGGACCTCACGGGAAAAACCAGAATGTGTTCCATATGGATGGAGAGTTGCAGTAAGATTATTTAGTACGATCAATGGGAAAAGGAGGTATCGTATTAGCAGTAGAAAAGAAAAGCCGACAAAGGATTGTAACAGCCATCACCCAGAACAAGAAAAAAGATTGTAAAAGATATGCTCTCAAGGAAACTATAAATCACTTCATCCAAGCCTGTTCAAAACATTGATTAGGAAGTGGGATAGTAAGTACTCCGTACCTCGGAAGCGGTTGTCCTCTGATATAATTCCAAAAGTCTCTGCAGTGTCCCGAATCATGATGCCACTTACACCTTGATATGAGGCTGCTTTGCATTGTGCCACTGGGAATGGGCAAAAGAATAACATAAAAACAATGACAGAATAAATACAGGCAGTCTAATAATCCAGTATGCAACTATGTCAAGTATATGAATCACCTATTATAAGGGCCCCATGAAGATCTGCTGAAAGGAGGTTTTCAGACAATTGCTTTTTCCTATGGAGAAAACAGGTAACATCAATACCTCATACATTGTACTGAAAATGCATAATAAAAGGTTAGCCCAAGTCTGGGAAAGGTTAAGCTGATTACATTTCTTGAATTTTAGTGCTCAAATTTTCAAAAAAAAAAACTTTCAGAACTCTATTTACCAAACTTAAATACAACAACTTAGTTAAGCTATTATCTAATGCAATCAGGCGCATATCAAATAATTTAGTCTCTACACTTTCTGTAGAAATATCATTTTTGGGTGGGCTTGATTTTATTAACAGCATAAAGCCTATGTGTTACTGTACTGTGATCATAAGTCAAAACAAACTGATAATCACAGAGTAGCACAAATGCACCAATATAACATTACAGTCATAGAATCCTTCAAAAATAGAGACCAATTAAAAACGGTCTAAAAACAATTAGGTCATATATGTAAAACTTTGTTGTGCAAATTGCCAGAGTTTACAAATTCTTGCGCATAATACTAAATTGTGTAACAAAAAGTAGTGCTTTTTACCAGGGCCTTAACTCTGACTGACCCAATCTGGGAGTTGACAACCCACTCGTGGGTGCCACCGTGCCAATTAGGCATGAGGTGACTTTAAAAATGTGGGTCCACCTTTAGGAGTGATCCAATTTAGTTGTTTTCTCATAAGACATGGAAATGATCACAAAGATCTGCAGACATGTAACTAATCTTCACCGGGGTTAACAACGTCTAGAACATGTTGTTTATGACTAGTCAGCATACTTTGCCAGCATGTACGTATTTACGAGTCAATCAGTTCATGCGTGTAGACAAAGTGGCATGATCACGAGTCTACATGTTTGGCCGCTCAGGTAAGGACCATGGGGAAAATGCGTTATTTTTTAAACATAATCTGGTACTATGCACAAACATTTGCAAATCCTCCTAGTTTGCACTACAAGCGTCGAATTAAATGGTAACAACAAAGTATTAATCACAAGCTTTTTATCTTTCCTTGCAAAAGCAAATAGTGTGTAGATGGAAACGAGGCCTGAAAGTAACAGAAAGGAAAGATAGTGAGGGATCCATACGGGGTGCTTTTTGTAAGCTCTCGCATATACTCTTTCCACATTTCATGCATTGGCTTATAGAGGTCAAACCTGCAAGAATAAGAATCACATGTAAAAACTGCATAAACTCCAAAGATACCACATGTGGGGATTTTTGGAAGGATATATACATGTATCATTCATATCATATAAAAACGCGATGATAGAAGAAGAAACTTATATCTGCACACTAATCTTGAACAAGAATTACCTGCGGAATGTATCATGTAAATCAAATGACCCACATTTCTTATGTTGCTTCAGTGACATGTGTCTTTTTGATCGCTTTGAGTGGGTCAACAAAGACTGTGATTGTGCATCCACTAATATAGGACCCCTTTGAACATAGTTATCCAAAAGAATCCCTCTATCCAGCTTTAACTTTTTGGATCCCTTGGCGATTCTTCCGGCTTCTCCACCTTTCTGAATTATGTCATATACAACACTGTGAACTATGTCCGTGCTGTCGAGATCCTACACCAGTTCACCCAAAAAATATTAAAGGTTATTTCAACCAATATAAGTTAAATTTGAGAGCCATAACGCATATCATGGGATCTTACCGAATAGTCATCTTGGGACAAATTTTCATGGAGAACAAATGAAAGCTCAGAGTATATAGGGTTGACTTCTCCACCTAAAAGGTAAAAAAAGTTACCTGTTAATTTTGGAACACAGCCACACGAACATACAAGACATGGATTTACCTGAGGAACCAGAAGTGTTTTGTTGATGACTGGAATTTCCTTGAGCTGAGGAGCAGCAGCAGTATGAGAAAAACTGGTGACATATAAAATCTGCATCAATGGAACGGAGAATGGTGAACAAAATAAAAACCTCTAAATGTAGGGAGCTGGGCAGAAGTTCGAGAAGGAGTGAATTTGGGAGTTTTTCCTTTAATCCGTGCATCAAACTTGGGCTTGGGGGTACTATCTTTGTTCTTCGGGCACTTAGGCTGTTCATCTTTCAGCTTCTTAGCTTTAGCTGCTGCATACCGTTGTTGAATGGCTTCTAAGGTCCGTTTCTTCTGATCAGAAATAGTTGACATTGATCCTACGCCAGATCTGAGATTAAAGCAAGTTAAAAGCAGTGGTGGAGCCAGGAACAAATCATAGGGTGTGCCACCTTAAAAAATCAACATCACACGAGTAATACAAAATTGCCCAAAAGAGCAATATAAATAGTTTAATCAAGTCTCACAACATTAGAGTTCACTATATATGTTTGAAATTTGCAACTACCAACTACTCCCTCTGTTGTACTAAATCAGCGACACTTGATATGGAACGGAGGGAGCTCCGAACCTGAACACTGAAGTAATACTGAAAGTCTGAAAGAGTAGTTTCTACAATCACACTAACCAGTGGCGGAGCCACGATTGAACATTTAAATCATCTATGCACTGTGACAATAAGACAATGCATACATCAATTCACCAAAGACAAAACTACCGGCAAGAAAATTACCAGCGATTGGAGGGGCGCCGCGGCGGAAGTAGGCAGCAGCAGGCAACACACAGCTGGCGGCGGAAGAATCACGGGGCCGGGGCGCAGCGGAGGAGGCCCTTGTCGCCTCGTCGGCTGTTCTGCTCGTCGCCGCCGCGGGGGGAGGGGGGGTGGGCACGGCGCACCGCACAAGCCAACAGAAGCAGTGCAGCACGGCCAGGCTGCACGAGGCACGGCGACCGGAGCGGGGAAAGGCCGGGAACGGGATGACGGCGACGGCGGCGGGCGGTGTGCGTTGGGTCGTGGAGCTCGTGCTGGGCCTGGGCTGGGCTGGCTGTATAGGTGAGACTTAAAAAAGTCCTGCGCCCAAGCCTGGGCCTTGGGTGCCGGGGGCCAGCTCCGCCCCCGACACTACACGCCCTTGTCTCAACCCCTCAAAAAAAAAGTTAGTACACACCCCTAAAGAAAACTAGTCAGTACACTAGTTACCTTAAGATTCTCACAATATATATACTCCCTCCGTTCCATAATAATTATTATTATTATGGAACAGAGGAAGTTCCTAAAAATTCGTTAGAATTAGATTCAGACTGTTATGTTTGGCCTTTGAAACCCTGGGACATCACCCGCAAAAAATAAAGAACCCTGGGACATAAAAGCTCTTCTATCATACATTCATAAAGCTGGGATGTTTCTCTCTCAAAAAGAGTTATCTTGAGTTGGTTCTAAAAAGAAAATTACCACGAGCTAGTTCTAAAAAAAACTCGAGTGGATGGAACGAAACTACTATTGTGCTCATACCCAAAGTCAAAAACCCAGAGAAGGTCACTGAGTTTAGGCCTATAAGCCTTTGTAATGTTTTATACAAGTTGATCTCAAAGGTATTTGCAAATCGGCTCAAGGAAATCCTGCCTGAAATCATCTCGCCAACACAGTCAGCATTTGTCCCCGGTCGGATGATCACCGATAACGTGCTCCTGGCATATGAAATCACTCACCTGATGCATAAACGGAAGGGAGGGCGCAAGGGACTGGTGGCAGTGAAGCTTGATATGAGCAAAGCGTACGATCGCGTTGAGTGGGGCTTTCTAGAACGGGTCATGATCAAAATGGGTTTCGCTGGTGCACCTGATTATGAAGTGCGTTAGATCAGTTTCATACAGGGTAAAGATTAATAGGAGTTTGTCAGAAGTGATCACCCCAGGCAGAGGACTCCGGCAAGGGGATCCGTTATCACCGTACCTCTTTATAATGTGTGCGGAGGCTTTCTCTGCTATGTTGTACCAAGCGGAGCAGGAGGGCTCTATCCAGGGGGTTCAGATATGTCGTGGAGCTCCAAAGATAAACCACCTTTTTTGCGGACGATTCGCGAATTGTTATGAAGGCAACAGTGGAGGGGGCAGCCAAACTGCAGCAAATTTTAGCTCTTTATGAGGATCAATCCGGCCAAATGATTAATAAGGAGAAGTCTAATGCCATGTTCAGTAAAGGAACCAGTGTAAACACACGGGGGGCTGTCCTGGCTGGCCTTGGCATAGCAGTAGAGTCCTTTAATCAGCGATATCTGGGACTACCAGTTCACATTGGAGCATCCAGGAGTAAGGAATTTGAATATTTGAAACAGAAGATTTGGCAAAGGATTCAAGGGTGGAAGGAAAAGCTGCCATCGAAGGCGGGGAAAGAGGTCTTGATCAAGGCTGTAGCTCAGGCGATACCCACGTACGCAATGTCGTGTTTTGATCTCACAAAGCAACTTTGCGAAGAGATCAGCGCACTTATTGCCCGGTACTGGTGGAGCCAACAAGATAAAAGCCGATGTCATTGGATAAGCTGGGAACGAATGACGAAATCGAAGAAGGATGGAGGACTTGGGTTCAGAGATCTGCATATTTTTAATCTGGCCATGTTGTCTAGGCAGGGGTGGCGATTACTCGAGGCTCCGGATACACTATGTGCGCAAGTACTGAAGGCTCGCTACTACCCAAACTGTTCTCTTCTTGAGGCGACAGAAAGAGAGGGTATTTCTTATACCTGGAGAAGCATACTGAAGGGGGTTAATCTGCTCAAGGAAGGAATTGTTTGGCGGGTGGGGTCGGGTGATAACATCAAAGTGTGGGAGGATCCGTGGATTCCTCGAGGAGATACTAGAAAGCCAACATCAGTAAGAGGGAACACAATTATTACACATGTTTCTGAACTAATGGACCCGGTTAGGGAAACCTGGGATGAGCAGTTAATAAGGGACCTTTTCAATGAAGATGATGTGTCGCATATCCTCGCTATCTCGGTGCGACCGGATATGGACGATTTTGTAGCATGGCACTATGACCCCAAAGGAAAATTCTCTGTAAAAGGGGCGTATCATGTCGGTATCCGGATAAGAGATGCAAGAAATGGCAATGATGCAGGCCCATCATTGAGTCAGGGAAGGGGAGAGGATAAATGGCAAAGATTGTGGAACCTGGAGATGCCAGGGAAGGTGCGTATTTTTCTGTGGAGGTTTGCGCATAATAGCTTGCCCCTCCGTATGAATATTAAACGAAAAAGGGTGAACTTGGATACAAGATGCCCAGTGTGTGGCCGGCTGGATGAGGATGGTGGTCATCTGTTCATAAAATGCAAAGCTGTCAAGCAAGTTTGGAGAGGATTGGAGCTAGAGGATACAAGAAGTGCTCTGTTGGAGTGCACTGGGCGAGGAGAGGTGTTTGATCACATATGGACCTTGGATAATAGTAAGCGAGATACTTCCCTTATCCTGCTATGGGAATGGTGGTCAGTGAGAAACAAGGTAAATGCAGGAGAGACGATGAGGTGCACTGACAATATCTGCTATACTATCCGACAGTATCTTCATGAATTTAGTAAAAGTGTTATGAAGCCTGTACAAGTGCCTCCCCAGGACAAGGTTACGTGGAAGCGACCCCCACCTGATGTCGTTAAAGTCAATTTTGATGCATCCTATCATGCGGACACAGGGAGAGGAGCATGGGGGTGTGTTGCTCGTACTGACCAAGGTGAATTTCTGGCAGCAAAGGCCGGCACACTTGAGCATCTTACAGGGCCTCTACATGCAGAAGCTTTGGCATGTGTGCTAACTACTGAAGCAAGTGCAGAACTGGGCATCCACAGGGTGATTCTTGAGTCTGATTCCCAAGTGCTTGTCCATGCAATCAATTCTGGTGAATATGAACGAGCTCTGATCGGTGTCCTCCTACGGGAGACGCGAAGTATCTGCCATGCGAACTTTGAATCATTTAGTTTCAGTTTCTGTAACCGAAATTGTAATAAGGTAGCACATGCGTTAGCTGCTTTTGGCTTCAGATCAGGAGCTGCTGATCTGTCGTGGATCGAGTATGCCCCAGACTTTGTTTCTGTTCTGGTCGCCAGCGACATTGCTGAGCTAGTTTAGTAATGGAATGAATTGTTCCAGGTCAAAAAAAACTCGAGTCTGATGCTTCGATGGATTAAGTCAGTTCTGACGTTCAGGTCTTCAGGATGTCACCGCTCGCCAGTGGTAATGGACAAGACGACAAGGCTGCCACGCGCTCCACCACAGATGTTGCCAAGTTCAAAGTCAGGCACTGGCGCGCCGCTGGCCGCAGCCGTGCGAGAGTGAGGGCATCTCCAGCCGTTGGCCCCCCAGGAGGGGCAAAAATTGCCCTTGGGGGCGCACCGGCGCTAAACCGCGCACTGGGGGCGTGATGCCCCCCAGTCGCGGCGCCCACGGTTAGTCAAAAAAGTCAAATACGGCGCAAAAACAACTCAAATTTAACGCAAACATCGGCGAGTTCGTTCAAACTTAAACATATTTTACAAAAAAAGGGAAAAAACTACTGCGGGCTACCCCCGCCGTCTCCCTCGCCGCCCGCCTCGCCGCCCGCCCACGCGGTTCTACATGCCGAGGAGGCTGTAGAACCGCGTGTAGTCACCGCCGTCGTCGTCGTCGTCGCCGCCGCCCCCGCCTACGCCTCCGCCGTCCCTGCTGCATCCCTCCCCCGGTTGGCGCGGCGGGTTGGACGGTCCGGGGGCGTCGTCGTCGTCGTTGCTGTCGAGGACCACGACGCCGTGCTCGTCCTCGCGCCCACGCTTGCGGGCGGCGATCTCCTCCAGGGCCCGACGCTGCCGGACCATCTCGTCGCGGAGGTAGTCGTCCCGCGCCCACCGCAGGGCGTCCTCGTTGGAGAAGCCGCGCCGGGCTATCTCCTCGTACTCCGCGGGGAGGCCGGGCTCCGACTTGGGCTCGACGAGGACGAAGCGGCCGGTGGGTGGGGAGGCATTGGCGCCAATGCGGACGCCGGAGCTGCGGGTGCGCGCGCTGACCGGCGTGCCCTGGGGCTCCGGCTTGACGGGGCGGAGGCAGGGCGAGCCGCCGGACGAGGAGGAGGACCCCCCGGTCTCCATGCGCCTCGGGGTCCAGGAGCTTCCCGACGGCGTGAGAAGGAAGGGGGGGGCGGGGTACTCGAGGCGCGGCGTGTTGCCGCCCTCGATGTACTCGAGGACGGCCTCCAACATGCGCCCGGGCACGCCCCACCACCGACGCCGGCCGACGGCATTGAGCCTGCCGGAGGGCTCGACGCCGTTGGTGGCCTCGAGCTGCTCGGCGTGACGGCGGCGGAAGTAGGGCTCCCAGAGCGGGCTGTCGGGGACGTACCGTGGCCCCTCCCTCGCCGCACGCGGCAGGGACGAGCGGATGCGTGCGATCTCCGCACGCCGCGCCGCGCCGGTGGGTATCGGGGGCACCGGCACGCCGCCGGCGCTGATCCTCCACGCCCCGGGTACCCGCATGTCCGGCGGGACCGGGTACTCGGCCTCGAAAAGGAGGCGAGCCTCGCTCTCGTGAAGATGGCGGCGGCGGCCGAATCCGTTCGCCGCCGCGCCGTCGCCTGAGAAGCGCTCGGTCATGGGTGCTGGAGACGGCGAGAGAGAGGAGAAGGAGGAACGACGACGGCGAGAAAGAGGCGAGGGAGGAACGACGACGGCGAGAGAGTACGAGTCGCCGAGTGCTCTGGGGCGCGTCTTATATAGGCCGAGGCGCCGCCCGTGCGCGAGCCGCCGTGAGTACGCGTGACGGGCGAGGGAGGGCGAGGGACGCGCGTCATCCGGTCTTCACTGTGCCGCCCGTGAGGCATCAATGGCGCAGGCTGACCGGCGCAGCAACTTTGGCATTGATTCGCCGCGGGAAACGAGGCGATGAGGACGACGAAGGGCCAAGAAGAGGGTAGACTCGCTGACGCGGCGGGCCCGCGGCTGTTTTGCGCCAAAACAGTTCGCCCCGGCGCCTCGGGCGCCCCCCAGCGCACCGGGTTCGGCCTGGGTCCACCGACGCTGTTTTCGGCCCAAATCGACGAAAATCGGACTCCTGAAGACGTGACTGGGCCGATTTTTCGACGCCGGTGCAAAAAAACGCGTGGAAAGGCCTTCCTAAGGACGCGGCTGGAGATACCCTGAGGATGGCGGATGGGGAATGGGAACAAGGGGAGGCGGCAGGCGTAGCGACCGGCGGTGAGACAGCGGCATGGGACGACGTTTGGTTCAACGACTTCGCTCAATGGCTTGGTGTACCGTGCACCGCTACATGGGTGACGGCTTGACCGGAGCTAGAACGGAGCAGTCCTTATTGGGCTGTAAGTTCTCATTTTTCTATATATTTCTCAAAAAATTCTTGTAAATTCTGATTACAGCACGCTAAAAGGATAAAATGTGTGAAAAGAAACAACTACACTATTTTCTAAGCTCTATATAGGGCACATAGTGTACGAGCAGAAGCTCAAGATAGAAGAATGATCATATAAAATTCTCCTTTCTTTTGCGAAGAATATAAAAAAATTTCTTGACAAGATGAGGGCTCTCACAATATATAAGCAACGGAAAAATAACTCTATGCTTTCGTCCAAAAAAGGAAACATAACTCTATGCAAAGTGTCTTTGTCCCCTGCTCCTGCGATAGGAGGGGATGGGACCTTGTTGCTTCGTTCCAATGGTTGGGTAAGGACTAAGTTTAGGGTTTGGTCTTCGTTCCTTGGTGTGAGATGGCCTAGAAAGAAAATCGAGGGTGGGCTCAAAGTTAACGCCGAGAAAATGAAACTGTCGTTTGAGGAAAAAAAATCGATTATCTGTAATCCTTTTGTGCAAATAAACTGAAAATTTTCCGGATTACTGCTGGAAACATGTATAGTATTTACTATAACTTTTTCGGATTTTTTTGAAAATATCAAATTTTGAACAACAAATTGAATCTGTTCACCAAAATAGCCATTTTCTCCAAATCCATTCGTCCCAATAAGCTCAAACTTTTCCAGATTACTAGAGCTAGCTAGTAGCTACTGACTAGAACTAAACTAGTTAAAGGCTACAACAAATAAATGAAATTAGACAGAGAAGAAATCTACTGACAAGAACTAAACTAAACTAGCTAGTAGCACACTGGAGCACATCACTGGACAAGCATAAGAAATTTTAGACAGAGAGTCCATAGAGAAATTAGACAGAGAAGAAATCCACCGGGAAGGCAGGACTGCGGGCAGGGGAACCTCGGAGATCCTGAAGCAATGAGCGACGGCCAGGCAAGTTCCAAAGGGCCTGGGCGACGAGCTGCCCGCCTACACGTGCTTGCTCCCTCGGTGGCGGCGAGCCGGTGCCGACGGTGTGCCGAGGTCTACGCGGTATTGCGGCGTCTGGCGCTCGGCGGGGGCGAGTTCCACGCCTCCGCGGCTACGCCTGCTCCGGCCGTCCGGCGGCTAGGTCGTCGAGAGCAGGGGAGCGTGCGGCCGTGCGGGGTTGTTGCCTGCTCGTGGGTCGTGGCCTCGAATGCCTAATTCCGTTAGATGGGCCGGCTGATCTGCTTTTTCTGGGCTGGGCCTACCGATACATAATAGTAAAAAAAAACATTTCGCGATTTTGGAGGGTAGGCTGGAACCTATCGAAGCCGGAGAAATATCTAGTGCACCCAGCCATCTTGTGCTACCTGTGCATCAAGTTTGTCTAAAAAAAACCCTGTGCACCAAGTTAATAAAATCCAATTTATGAATGTCGAAAAATTCTGAACAAAAAGTATATTGTACTAGCAACATGAATTTGTCCTACTACAAAATTAGAGATCCAAATTGAAAACACGGTATTAGAAAAAAAAAGACAAATTCACCGATGATATAGAAAATGGACTGAATTCATGGCCCAGATTAAAAGGTACTATTCGCAGCATTATTTGTCTTTTTTGTTTCTAACTATGTTCCTTGAATTTGAATCTAAAATTTTATACTATGGTAGACATGTGTCATACTACACTTCCACAAAATTTCCTAATTTTTCAATATTTATAAAAGTGATATACGGAGATCGGTGCACCGGTAGCATCAAATTCACCATCGCACTAGATATGTTCCCTATCAAAGCCTCACCGGTAGATCCGTAATGTGGCGGCACTGGCATGGAAGAAGTCACCACTGTATCATCCTCCTCGCACCGGCGATGCTTCCTGTTGTCATTGGGAAACGAGTGGAGGGTAATGCGTACCCTGGTCTAGTTATCTGGATCTGAATTTTTCGTGTGTAGGTCTATCTAGGTGATGTTGTCCAGCGGAGCAGACAATATGGATTTGCGTCTTGGTCCTTCAACTCCAGCTTTGACTGAGGAAGGCTGCCCAATCTTGTATTTTTGAGGATCATGTGAGGTTTCTATTCCCCAACTCCTCATGGATGGGAGTCCTCTAGGTCCTCTCTTGTATTTTATTTTCCAGGGCAGCGATTTGTTCTGCAGACCGCGGTTGTAGGCGTCTTCTAATCAGTACAGTTACTAAGCTCCCGGGAATTGGAGTGTTGTGGTTAATCATGGCTGGGTCCACATGTCACCTGGTTTTTGAGTTGGTAATTCCCTAGCTTGGCTGCTCGCTGACCCCATCTCTCTTCTTCTCCTCCTTCCAAGCGTCGCCACGCTAGGGTTTGCGGCCGCCGCCAGCCTAGCTACGGCCGACACCGCCACCTCCTTCTCCCGCATCCGGCGTCCCTGCCTTGCCCACATTGCCTCTCAACCCGATCTCTCCCCTCTCTCCTCTCTCCCTCGATGGTGTGGGCGAGCAGGGAGACCGACACCTCACTTCCTCCTCCACTCCTCCTCTTGCACCTCACCCGGGCCACCGGATCCCTGCACACACAAACCTAGTTGCACGGTGGGGAATTGCGGAGGCTGAAGGCTTGCAGCATATGAAGCTGGTGCAGGTTGACTCTCCCCTTCCACAAGGATTCCTCCCCCTCCATGGATGACCAGGTAGGGTTCTTTCCACCCCTTTTCCTCTCCCTTCCTAATCTTTCTACTTGATCCATAGTTTTTCCTTTTCCCCCACATATATGTTTGATTTCTTAGTTTTGATTTAGATTTTCAGGAATCACTAGATGGATCAGGAACTTACAATTTATTTTGTACTATGTTTGTATTCCATTTAATTCCGACCTTTCCTTTTTTCTGAATATATGATATATGAGAAAAAGGTGCCATAACAGTGCAAGGTTAGATTCTCCATTTTATGTTGTTGATTATGGATTTACAGTGGATTGGAAATGCATAAGTACGAACTAAATAACTTGACTTCTTTTGCTTTTACATAGAAGAATTAGTTGAAGGAAATATGCCATAGAGGCAATAATAAAGTTGTTATTTATATTTCCTTATGTCATGATAAATATCTATTATTCATGCTAGAATTGTATTAACCGGAAACTTGATACATGTGTGAATACATAGACAAAACAAAGTGTCCCTAGTATGCCTCTACTAGACTAGTTCGTTAATCAAAGATGGTTAAGTTTCCTGACCATAGACATGTGTTGTCATTTGATGAATGGGATCACATCATTAGGAGAATGATGTGATGGACAAGACCCATCCGTTAGCTTAGCATAATGATCGTTAAGTTTTATTGCTACTGCTTTTTTCATGACTTATACATATTCCTTTGACTATGAGATTATGCAACTCCCGAATACTGGAGGAAAACCTTGTGTGCTATCAAACGTCACAACGTAAAAGCATGATTATAAAGATGCTCTACAGGTTTTTCTGAAGGTGTTTTGTTGGGTTGACATAGATCGAGATTAGGATTTGTCACTTCGAGTATTGGAGAGGTATCTCTGGGCCCTCTCGGTAATGCACATCAGAATAAGCCTTGCAAGCAATGTGACTAATGAGTTAGTTACGGGATGATGCATTACGGAACGAGTAAAGAGACTTGCCGATAACGAGATTTAACTAGGTATAAGGATACCGATGATCGAATCTCGGGCAAGTAATGTTGGAAATATGCCCTAGAGGCAATAATAAATTAGTTATTAGTATTATATTTCATTGTTCAAGATAATTGTTTATTATCCATTCTAGAATTGTATTGATAGGAAACTCAGATACATGTGTGGATACATGGACAACACCATGTCCCTAGTAAGCCTCTAGTTGACTAGCT